>NC_056737.1:663781412-663786412 GCF_019279795.1 Protopterus annectens | reverse complement strand
AAACATCAGCCAGGGCTCTCTACAGATAGTATATGCATGACATCAAAAGTTCCCTAAAAGCATGTGTTGCAATGTGCAATGGTGTACCAAGACCAAGTTTGAAACCTACGGATAGTATCAATTAAGATACATGTGCTGCACAAGCAACACCTCACTCCACCCCACCATCCCCATCTGTACCTTGCTGGTGCCAGTGTACATCTGTATGTTTGCCATTCATTAGCAGAGACTAGGCCTGTACGCATGGTGCTCTGAATTTGTGACACTTCCAAATGACACTTATGTGTAACCCATAGTTATCAAGCATCTGCAAATAGGCTAAGGATGGGGAGTGTTATCATCCTGAAACACAACAGTGAACTGAAGCAGACATCCAAAGCTTGCTAAGCATGGCTGTTTCTGCACAAAGTCAAGGTCATGAATTGTAGCAGGCATAACCCTGACTCCACAGCAATAGTGAAGGCACTGTGTGACCTCCAAGGGCTGTGCACATGAGTTGACCTTGCAATCTTGCAGAGTTGGGGGACATTTGTAGGGCAGAGTGACCAAATACTGGCAAGTGCAGATGGCCCATGCTTTTATACCCCTTCCAGGAATAGTGACTGCTATAGTACACTTAACAGTTGGTGCAAAAAAAATCATGTTAAAGGTGTACACATCTATGCACCCACAGATTGTATGCATCTCAATCAGCATCTGCACAACTAACACATTTGTTTGATACCGCATATGAGTGCACAGGTCATATGTCACATATCAGGTTCGTATAATGTTAATATATGCAGTATTGTGGCCCCATGTCATATCAGGGAAGAGGGTGCTATGTCAATAAGAGTGTGTACACTCCTTATAGCCACAGTAAGGTTTGAAGGTTGTCAGTGTAATTATATTTTATTGGTCATACATGCACTGCTGATATTGAGATCTGCAAATCAGACATCAGGCATTCACTTTTGACATCTGTCCACATATCATCGCAGGTATGTGTCAGAAAAAACACTTAGGGGCTGTGAACAGCAGAGCAAACATAACTGACATACATATACACATTCAGCAATGGCGTGCCCATCTGTGAGGTATGGTGGACAGTACATGCCAAGGTGCTGAACAGGTGCACAGCAATACTGTGTACATGGGTGCAGTGTGTTCTAGGGGAAGGGGCATCACCTACTAACACAACCCATTCATCAGAGAGATGTATAATGTTCATAACAGGGATTGAGTATAGCTGCAGTGCATGCTGTTGAGTGCCATATGTCATGCATGTTGACAGATGGTTAATGAGAGGTCTGTGTGTAATATCTTTGTGCAACCTCACCTGTAAGTGTGTGTGTGTGTGTGTGTGTGTGTGTGTGTGTGTGTGTGTGTGTGTGTGTGTGTGTGTGTGTGTGTGTGTGTGTGTGTGTACAGTTAAGCAAAGACATAGAGGTCTTAACGTGCATTTCTTGTTTTCCCCTCACAGGTGGCGAGGTGGGCCAGTGTCCCTCCTGCAGGCAAACTGATGTTAGTGTCCATACAGACAATGACGATGATACGTGTGTTGAGGCACAGGCAGGGTTGTCAGGAACTGAAGCTGTGCCATCGTTTGACATCTCACTGTTATCCACTCCATCCCCGCATACAGCCACATTGCCTATACATATCCCTTCACCAGTGGCCGTAGATGAGGGAGAGTTGGCGGGTGGTGGCATGGGACAGGACAGTGTGATGTCTATGGCACATGCATCTGGACACAGCAGCCATAGCCAGATGGCCGGCAAGGTACCACACAGGCAGATGTACAGGAGTACTCATAGGAGGACTGCTGGTCATCATGTCCCTGGCAAAAGTGCCACATCTGGTGTCATCAAACGCATGCTTGAGGCCATCATGGAGGCACAGGCATGTATGGAACGGTATACCAGATGGGGTCTGAGGCTGCAGAGGGCTACTCATTTTGCTGTTATTGACAACATCTGTGCTCTTCCAGGTGCCCACTGTTATTTTGCAGAGGTCCTGGATAGCCAGTTGGGTGAGATGGTGGGAATCCTCAACCATGGAATGTCTGTGCTTGTGCATATGGTGGGAGTAGTTTGATGGGCACGTTGACATAGGCTAGCAACATCAACAGGTGGAGGTCGACATGGATGTGCATGAAGTCAGAGCCCTTCCTGTAGTGTCAGTACCAGCCCCAGCACCGCAGGCCATTGCTGTCCATACCACAACATAGTAGGCCACATGCATGTCTCCCTGGCTGGTCCCAGAGTGACCCAGATCCAACGGACATATGTCATCATCAGGGGAGAGTACCATATCGTGACTTGCACCTGGTGGTGCCAATTGATCTCCTGGCAGGCACAGTTCTTGTGTCCATCACCAGAGATGGTGAACTGCACATCCTGCCCAGTACAGTCTGCATCTGTCCAACAAATCCCTGTATAGGGCAGCCACATGGCAGACCTGTGTGCATGCATACACACACACACACCCACACACACACACACACACACACACACACACACAACATCTGCACAGCCCAATTAATAATGAAACCCCCAAACAAACACACATGATGTCAAATGAATGTCTCAGCCTAGGTCTCTGGCAAACCCACAACACACCCTGTGCATATGATGATACCTGTGGCACATCCCTGTCATCCATAACATCAATGCAGGGACAGGCTAATATAGTTATGATGCACAGGGTGACTGTACTATGGTGTACCAATGTAACGTGGTATAACATGTTTTCAGCACTAAGGTTTAGTGCTTACATGTCAGAATGTGTAGCTGTCCAGCCATGATGCATTATAGCTGTTATTAACACTGAGTGATTGTGGTCTCCATAATATATTCTGTTTGTGTTGTAGGTGTCTATGTGTCAGCAGGATGCTGGTCTGCTGTTGTTTCCTACAAGGTGCATGGCACTGTGGTGACACCTTGACTGTGCCATATCCTGGGTACAGCTGAACATAAGTCACAGGTCTGTATAACAGTTACTGCATGTGCCACATGCCTGATACATCTGAGGGATTTATACAGGTGAGTGCATGATGGCTGATGTCAGCAGCCCTTCTACAGTGGACAATGGTAAGTGTGCTAGGTGGTACACACCACATGTTTGTGTATAACACACAGACACACACACACACACACACACACACACACACACACACACACACACACACACACACACACACACAGGCTTTGGTGTTGATGCAATACACAGAGAATACTGTACACATGGATGTATGTACTTTTGGAAGGAACCCATTTTAGCCTATGTAATTCCACCAAGACAGAATAGGTACAACATCACATTGGGAAATAATCAGTCTGCTAGTTTAATGTCATTGACGATGGTACTGGCAGGGTATATGCCCCCTTCCCCAATGTAAAGCAATCCTCAATTTGGTAAACATAGGTGTGCTGATGTGGGTGGCACAGCCCTACCCTTTGGAGGGTGTGGAATGGTGTAGAACCACAGATAGTGTGATTGACAACTACTTAACCTGTTAACATGAATTGAACAGTATTACAGCCAACTAAGTTGGAGGATACACTCAACAATAACCACAATGATGGTGACTGTGTCCACAGAATCCGCACCCAACTATATATACCAACCTAAGTATCGCTGTACATATATACAGTGGGGAAGAGGGCATTTACACATCTATGACTAGTTTTGATGGAATGAATTTCCGCAAGATGATACCTGTGAAATGTTAGCATTTGCCAGTCAGTTCTTAGACAGATGACCTCCTGGGCGATGTATATTCTGCAAATTGAAGTAGATCCCTTCCCATACACGCACACTCTTACTTGGCAACACTGGGACTAGAACCCCTACCTAGGTACGTAGTGCTACAAATGAGTATGGCCTAAATTGCGACAACCACACAGCTTTTCAGATGAGGTGTGTTCCAGATTACATGTTAAGTGAAGAACATCACCAGGTCTTGTACAGTATGGTAATGGGGGATGTACTGGTTGTTTATGAACAATACATAGTGTGACATACTGCCATATACACATTGACAAACACATAACAGTTATACACACATCTGAGAGATATGGGTTTTTCAGTGCTAACTACCTTGGCAGCGTGTCCATTCTGTTACAGATAAGCTGCACACAACACATGCATCTTTGGCCTGGATAGTGTAATCAGTTACCTGCATGCTTGATGGTGACAGTGGTCCCCATACAGTGGACCTTGGAACATGTATTGAGGTACCATGGTGTAAAGACAGTATACCCAGCACCCACACCCCACACTGGATATTGTACTCACTGAAACCCATGATAATAATCTGACATACCCACCACCACACCTTAACCAGGAGTGCAATACAACCCTTTGTCTATGTCAAGAGTGCTACTACAGGGATATGCATCTATTGCACATGCCACAGGGATAGTAGGGTGATGCTTTGTCATGGCTCTCCTATGGTCAGCAACATCACTGTCTCTTATACAGTGTGGCAATGTGTATTGTATTAGGAGAATGTGGCCTCAGAATGCTGTATCACATACACACACTTGCCAGAACTTAGAGGGTAACCCATGCCTATCTACCCATTTGTACAACAGTGTTGTGCTGGTACTGCAAGCTCATGGTAGTCCATAGGGTGAAGAGTGTAACAAGGTACATGAATTGCACATTACAGCAGCAGCCATATCTAACTATGGCAATGAGGTGTGCAGTGGATTTGAAGGGCCTCAAGGTATTACCAACTACAGGTTTACAAACACACAGACACTGTTATTCTCAGTAATGCACACTAACACATTTGTCAGTACTGGGGTCTATAGGTGCGGGTGTTCATAGGTGTGTACCAGGATATTGTCCATGGAGAGATGGGAAGAGTAGGGGATGTGGGTACAGTGGTATCATGCCATCTGCCATTTGCCAGCAGGCCATCTATCTAATGATGCCACAGGAGTGATCCTCAGGATGAGAGTTAAATGCAACATCCAATCATCTGGTTGCCTCTAGCAGAGGGCCAGTGAGGT
>NC_056737.1:663696412-663776412 GCF_019279795.1 Protopterus annectens | reverse complement strand
TAGTAGTTGAGTGTACCAGAAGGCTGTACAAGGCATGTTGTATGAACAGATTGTTATTATCTGATGTGGCATTCCTGGCCTCTTGTGGTGAGACCTGGCTATGGAACTGAGGTCGTGCCTGCATCTACATTGACAGCATGATACAGGTATTCAGTGGAGTTAGTGGCATCTGTCCATACAGGGCATGTGTATAAGGCATGGTATTCCCTTTGTGGGTTACATTTGCAGACTCTACAGTTGTTGCAGGCATCCAGTAGGGAACATAGCAAAGGACCACTGTAAGAAACTATTTGTCTATTGTAGGGATGGAACAGGGTGCCATGTCATTTTACTTGCTGGATAACACACACTCAGTCAGGAGATGTTACACATCACAGTACATTCTGATGTCAGTGGCATTGTTGTGGTCAACAGGCATGTAGCCCACTGCAATCACACTGTGGCTATTATCTCTGGGCAATATGCAGGGAACTACCAATATAGTGGTTGTTGCCTAGCCAAGTGTGTTTGTGTATGAGACATGGGTGGACACTGTTCTCTGGGTAATACAAGGGTTGCCTATATTGTTCACCGATCCATAATGTCACATGTACGGCTATGGATTGTCTACTAGCAATAATCCAAACAAAATGCTTTGCAAGTAAGGTTTGCCCAGCCAAACCATAAACATCCAAACACCTGCGACCAGCAAAATGCAATACAACAACACTTTACCCACTGATGAAGGCTTGATAGCCGAAACCGGTTTGAAAGTATTTACTACTATTATATGAAATAAATTACAATTTGAAATCTTATTTCAGACTTCAGTATCCTTGTATTGCATTTTTCTGGCCGCAGGTGTTTGGATGTTTATGGATTGTCTACACCAGAATCTCTGCTGTTTGATATCTGTTGTCCTTGTAATGTGGACTTTGTGACATATAATATGTCCTCATTATAATAATTTTACAAAACCTGCATCACAATGAATCCTGTCATTATACAATCACAGCAACCTCCACACAGGATACTGATGACAAACACAAACACACACACAGACACACACAGACACACACACACACACACACACACACACACACACACACACACACACACACACACACACACACACACATACACAGTTGCCATGTCTGGGATTAGAACTCCTACCTAACTAGTACATCACACTATAGCATTATGCAGTTATTGCACACGCCACAGAGCTTACAGGGATGAGGCTTGATCAAGGAGGAATTTCAAGGTGACTGAGATCAGCAGGCTTGCTAAAGTAGGGCAAGGGAAGGTGTAGTGACTGTGAATGGCCTCAAAAGCATTGATCTCTGCACACACACACACACACACACACACACACACACACACACACACACACACACACAGTTTCACATCTGGGATTAGAACTCCTACCTAACTAGTACATCATACTATAGCATTACACAGTTATTGCACATGCCACAGAGTGTATAAGGATGATCCTTGTCCAAAGGGGTATTTCAAGGTGAGTGACATCAGCAGGCTAACTAGGGCAATGGGGAGTGCAGTGAGCGTGAATGGGCCATAAACTATTCCTCTGGAAACACACACACAACACTTAGTCGCACACAACTTTACATTTGACAGGACTGTGTATATGACTGCTAGATGAACAATGACTTGTACTGTCATGTTACAGTTATCACAAGTACCACAGACACTATAGTGCTGAGGGTTACCAGAAGCAAATGTCTACAGTGATAGACATTGGCACATCATGTGATATTGGCCAAGTGGATGTGTGGTGGGTGGGACAGGTCTCATGATGGGAAGCTCTTTGTCACTGTCTCTCTCTTCCCCACATCTCTGTTTGTGTATGTTTGACCTATCATATTGTGTTGTCCTTGGATATATGTGTTTATTCCTCTCCAATGTGTGTGCAAAGCACGACTGGTGTGCAATGTGGAGTGTGTGCACAGACATCTGTGACTGACAGACATGTATAGTCCACTGTTGTTGCCAGACATGGGCTTTATTTCTCTAAGTGTGGGAGCATGCCCAGTATGACTCTTCTGTACTGAATGTGTGAATCCATTCCAGGTAGGTTGTACTTCAGTGCAGACATTTGTGCTCTACACCTACAACTAGCAACCTGTTTCTATAGGATATTTGTAGATAGGTTGACAATATGAAGTCGCAATGGGCAAAGGATAGTGGGATAATGCAACTAATTGTGTCTGTGCTGCTTCTGCTACATGGTTTTGGTGTTAGCAGAGATATTCAGACATATGTAAAGTTTTACACTGTGATGTATTATGTCATCAACTACTGACATATATACATATTTGCCCGCAGTAATTTCCTGGGGAATACAAGATGAATGAAGATGTGTCCAGTATTGTGGTCTACTGCCTACATATTCTTGCACAATCATGCCATTCTGGAGTGGGAGCTGCAGACACTTGCTGAATGGTCTGTGTAAATGGTCAAGCATCTTGGTACTGTGGTGGCTGAAGATCCCATGCTTGTACATCTATTGATGTGACAGAATGGCTATATCCTGCTGTGGCCATACCTCTCAGCTGTACAGATTTACACAGGTTACGCAGAGGCAGGGCTCATATATCTGGTCATTACCCCTTCACATTGTGGTTTACAAGCAGGTTTGTAGCCACCCATTCCTGTGTTTGCAGGCAGGGATAGTATGGGCACACATCAGAGTTTCAGACTTCACACACTTCATGGCATCCATGCTTCTACCCCCTCTGTTATTCTATCCTCTTCCTAACATTATGCAAGCAATATCTGATATGTATCCCTGTAGTTATCACTTCATCCCAGCATTATTTAGGGGTTGGTCCACAGTTCATGCAGTAGGACATAGTGGATATGTTACTGAGATTTGTCAACATGGCCTTGCATTTGTTTCCTGGGGACTGCATTATGTCGTTATTTGGGACTCCATGAGATAACATACATTGGCACTCTGATGTACACGCTGGTTTACAAAGTACATTGAACATGTGGGAGAAACATACATATGTAGGTTTTGTAAAACTGAATTGGAAACAGTCACACACCTTGTTGCTGGTTGTGACACACTAATGGCAGAGGGACTGTATACTGAAAGGCATAATAATGTGGCGAGACTGTTACACTGGAGATTGTGCAAATATTATGGTATCAAAGTGGCTAAAAAACACTGCAAACATGAGCCATAAAGAATCATAGAAAAGTTTATATCACATGGGATCACCCAATACCAACAGTTCAAAATATAGATGCTAGAAAACTGGATATAGTGTTTCAAGAAAATAAGGCAAAAGTAGCACTGATCATTGAAATTGCCACACCCAGTGACTACAGTGTCTTGCCTACAGAGAGACACAAAGTCATAAAATACCTGGATCTGCAGGCAGAAATGAGAACCATGTGGAAGAAAGATACCCAGACAGTTCCAGTAGTAGTAGGAGCAACTGGTCTTATAAAAAATAATTTACAATTGTATTTAGATATGTTACCATTTCATGTAACACCATACGGATTGCAGAAGGAATCATTACTGAGCACATTGTGGGTGCTCCGAAGAGCACTTTGGCTAATGTTAAAGAGTGAAACAATACTAATTTCATGAACTTTAATCATGCATTGACTTAGGAATGGGGTCCATTCCCGTCATGGTATTAGGAACCCAGAAGACTTGGAGAAATTAAAAAAGCAGTATGGGTGAGAGACAGGCCAGTGCATTCTGTCACTCTTACAGTCCCAGGCTGCAAGCCACTGTATTCTCCTAGGGTGACAGTGTTGGTGTGCAAGGTGTTAATGGCAATAGTTTCTGTCCTTATTCATCCATTTATGTGGATGCTGGCAGGGTGCTGCTTGCAGCTAGGAACACACCTGCATGAGACACTTCTTCAGCATGCTGCATTCTGTGGGTATTCCCATACAGAAGTGGGGGTCATATTGTACTCATTCCCAACAGCAGGGATATGACCTGTGAGGAACCTGTGGCTGATGGTGGGGTGAGCTGAGTGCATGTGTGCTATGGCAGCTACTTGCAGCTGACTCACAGATATACGTGGGGCATCCCCTTATGCTGGCTTGTGCAGGGAAATCAGCGGTTTCTCAGTACTTCATAACTGTGCCTTTTGTGGTCTGTCAGTGTTTGGCCAGACTACATCAGTATTCCATACTACACAGACAACTAACGTGCTGCTAACTTGTATGTACAATTCCAAAGGTTTGTGCATTTGACAGTAACATTTTATACACTCTCTGTCTAGGGTACTTCCACCTGTGTACTGTGTGTATGTCTGGGCCCACATTCATGCCATGTCCATCTTTCAGATGGTGACAGATATTACATCTGAATAATTAGTATAGATTACTGCTGGATTGGGTCTTACTGGGATGCATTGTGTTTGGCACTGCAGTTGTTAGAACTTGGCCCTATCATCAACAGTACTGGCCATTGGCCATCAGGACAGAACCCTCCATGCTGACCACTTTCACATAATATACAACACACAACAACCTAACATGCAGAGCCCTGCATATTGTAAATGTGCAACAATCTATTCTGTTAATTTGGCCAGCTCAGGTAATCTGTGCTCCACTGTTATTATACCCACACATACATGTTGTTAAATTTCTACATAGGGTTGTGGGGGGGCACACCTGACAACTGTAAACATTTGCTATGACTGTACTGGTATTTCAGGTACTCTGTTAGCTTCCATTTCATTCTGTATTCTGACCTAACATGCAGACTAGAGGCATATCAGTGTAGTATAGATCTTAGGTTTTATTGACCTACATTTCAGTTTCAGACTTCTTACCCTTCAGAACTAACATCCCACTGCCTGACCTGCTGTAGTCTGTCTGTGTAGGTCTGGAGTGGGACTGTTCTCCATTGCCATCAATCAGAGGCCTTAGCACAGCCTTTCTTTGTGGTCATCTACACCTATCCTGCTGGCTGATACTGTTGTTGGGTATGTCAACCTCACTGGCATGCATGTCTGTGTCCTATGGACACACATTTGGCCAACCACATGTCCTGCAGTGGGATTTGTCACCTTGTCTAGTACTGCCTACTATGTTGACACCAGTATTTGTTATGGATTTCATGCTGCCCATATAGGTGTCTATATGGTGCCATCCCATTCAGCCACCCATTTCCCTTGCATGCTCACATCTCTACCATATATACAAGTAACAGAACATGCTACTCCATTCAGCAATTGATAGTGAGAGTGACTGACTTTGTGGCTGTGCCAGTATTGAGGATGGTGCTGGAGGGCTGACTATGTCAGACTAACATAGTACACTCCTTATACATGGTTAAGACAGGTAGTGTCATGTTTGGCATCCCTTTTACTGTATGTGTGAGTCAGAGAGAGGTGTCATTCCCTGGGTTCCTACAGTGTCAGTGTATGTGCTATGTGTTGCCTCTTTGGCAATGCCTGGGCATACTGGGCACACCTCCTTCTGCCTATAGGCGCAGACTCAGGTTGTTCCTCCTCTGAGTCACTCTGTGCCTGTGCTGGCCTTGGCAATGGTGGGGGGCTGTATAACCCTGCCTGTGCTGTTCCTGCTGCAGCTGTTTCAGCAGGATCATATAGGGTAGCATAGCACATGCAATGACAATGTGGGTGCATGTAGCTGGAAAGAACTTCAAGGCTCCACTGGATATATCCAGACACTGGAAGCATGACTTGAGCATCCCAAACACATGCTCTATTATGATTCTGGTTTGTGCGTGTGCCTCATTATGGAGTTCTTGTTTGGGTGTGTGTGCATTTCCGATGGGTGTCATAAGCCATGGCTCCAGTGCATTACCAGCATCCCCCACTAGGTGGCCATATGAGATGTCCCCATTGGCAAATCTCTGGTACAGCTGTGTCATATGCCGGATGTGGGAGACAAGATAGCTTCCAGGGCTGCTAGCACACACATTCATTATAATGCCCTGGGCATCGCACATGACCTGGCAGTTGATGGAGGGGACGCCCTTGAGGTTTATGTAGACCCTACCCCGCTCACCAGGTGGTGCTTTGATGTGTATGTGTGTGGAGTCTGTAGCACCCACTACCTTAGGGTATTCTGCTATATGGTGGAAGAGAAGCATATTGCTAGTCAATGCCTCATGGGTGCTGTGGAAATATATGTGCTCACCGGCATGTGCTGACATGGCATCCAGGAACTGGTGGAGTACCTTAGATGCTGATGCCTGTGAGATCCCTATGATATCACCAGTTGGCCATTGGAAGGTACCTGTGACTAGTATTTTTAAACCTACACATACCTTGGTATCCACTGGGATGGGATCCCCTCTGTTGGTTCTGTGTATGAGGCATGGCCGGCTCAGCTCAACAATTTGCTGTAGGAGGTCCCTGTCTACCCTATATACTCCACTATCTCCAGCTCATGTTGCCCCTGGTAGGTTACCCTGGGTCTGTACACTCTTCTGTTTCTCCCCACTGTGGGTTGGTCATCAGCATTCTAATCCTCACCACACTCAGCCTCTTCCACATTTTGATTTATGAGATCAAAAGCAACCCCTATCATTTTGTTGCTTTTGTTAGGTAAAATTTCCCCGTTTGTGTACATCGGTGGTATAGAGTTTGTGGGAAAAAACAGAGGGGAAAGGTGTTTGCATAGTTTATAGTAATATGTTGGGCTGGGCTGCTGCCTGTGTAATTGGCTGGTTCTGATACATTTCACCTGTCAGCTATGCTAGTTCTCCTTGATTAGCTTCCTACTGCTGTTTTCCCTTCCCATTGCCTTCCTGTTTAAGCCACAAGGCATGCCATGCAAAACCCAGTGCTCAGATGTGAACGGAGCTGCTATTTCCTGTTTTTCTTTTTTGTTTAAAACCTGATGTATGGTGCGTACACCTTTTTAGGCAATGTAAACACTGCTAGGCAGCTTCAGACACATCTCCCTTCCTTAGCTGTGCTTGGCTAAGGGCAAACACGGGCCAAAGAGCTCCAATACACTTACAGCATGCATGACACACCCCCTTATGAAGTCATCTAGCTGTTAGGCTTACACCACGGTATTACTGCACCTACACAGTTGGGTGCAAGCTAGCACTGAGGGGAAATCTGTGATTCGGTATCATTGCCCTCATTTGCATAGGATTGACTGCTAATGCATGGTTACAAATCCGACACTCAGCCTTCCCCCTTAGCAACCACTATTCCATGGTCTTGCTGTGTTATGCATGCCATTGACTATTAGGGAAAAATTATGATTTTGATTTAAAAGCTTATTAACAGCTTTTTTTATTATTTTTGGGCCAATCCCATTTGCGCACCGCTGCCCAGCTCTTAAACGGCCAAAATCTGCCAACAAAAAAAAGTAAATTTTTATCATTTGGAAATTCATTTTTATGTCTATGGCCATATGTTTGGCCTTTGGCATGCCTAACCCTTCTAATACATGAGTCTGTATGAGCTGTCATGCCTCCATTTTGTAGTTTGCAGAAATGTATTCAGCTACTGGCTGAATACATTTCTGCAGTCTACAATATTGCTGCACAGATACCTGCCTGCTTCCTGGATCGCTAATTCACCTCATTTGCATGTTTTTTACCAGTAAATGATGTAATCAGCATACAGGGGCTGTGTCTGTGCAGGAATAGTGCAGGAGCACTTGTGCACATCCTGGGAGACTATTCCTGAATCTCACAGCAGCCATATTGCCTGCAGAAGCTGTTGCACTATTTATGCACGCTGTGCAGAACTTGTAAATCCTGGGGAGTGACCCAACCCCTGCCAGAAACTATTGGTCTAAGGGGTGGGTCTTGTTGATCCTTATGCATTTTGGTAGGGCTTTAAAAATGGGTACTATTGGATGTTCTACCTTAATGAAATTCAAAATTTCATCTGTTAAAATGTAATTTGTTCTTAATTTTGATATAACATCATTAACGTGCTATAATATTTTCACACTATTCACAGTAATACATTCATAAGTAGCATCATGCTCCAGTAAAGACGTCTGGCAGCAATTAAGTCTTTATTGGGGCATGGTGCTACTTATGAATGCATTACTGTGAATAATGCAAAAAATATTATAGCAGATTATAGCTCAATATGTCTGCCGTGCGATCCAGGAACCGCCTGCAGGGGCATGCACAAGCACTCCCGCACTAGTCCTACATGGACTAAGCCCCTGTATGCAAATCACCCCATTTGCAGGAGAAATCTCTGCAAATGAGGTGATTTTGCAATCCAGGAAGCTTGCAGCCAGCTGTGCAGGACTAGTGCTATCTGCAGGAATGTACTCAGTTAGTAACCGAGTACATTCCTGCAAAATCCAAACCGGAGCTGTGACAGCTCCAAATAAAGGCTGCATATCATATAGTAAGTATGCCAGTGGCCAAGTATAAGGCCATTGGCATTGCAAACAGTAAAAAAAAAATACAAAAATAAACATTTTTTTTTTAGCCGATCTTGGCTGTTTAAGCGTAGTGCAGTGACATGCAAATGGGATAAGGAGGGGAATAACAAAATTAACATAAATTAAGCATTCTAACTAAAATCAGTATTCTGCCATGCAAGTCAATGGCAGGCAGAAGACAACATGGCCAGTGAGTAGTGGTTGCTAAGGGGGGAGGCTCAGTGTGAGACATGTAGCTATGTATTAGCAGGCAATCCTATACAAATGAGGGGAAGGATAATGAATCCCAGTATTCCCCAGCATGTGAGTCAGGTCCCAACAGTGTAAGAATAGGAATAGCTTGGTGCAAGCCTAGGAGTTAGGTGACATCATTGGGGGTTGTTAGACATACTCTAAGTGGATTGGAGCCCTGTGGCTCAGATTTGCTCCTAGCTTAGCACAGCTGTGCTAGTGGGTGTGTCTAAACCTGCCTAGCACTCTTTACAATGCCTACGTGGGTGTGTGCAATGCACAATGGGTTTTAAAGGCAGGAAAGAAAAGTTAAACCAGGAAATAACAGCAGTGTGCACATTTGCACTCTGTTTTCGAGGTGCGCCCCTTGCTTAAACAGGAAGGCAATGGGAAGGGAAAACAGAAGTAGAAAGGTAACCAAGGAGAACTAGCATAGCTGGCAGGTGAAATGTATCAGAATCAGCCAATTACACAGGCAGCAAACCAGCCCAGCCCAGAACACTACTATAAACAATGCACTCACAAGAGCAAAATGATAGGGGCTGCAATAGCTATCATACAACAACTAGTGGAAGAACAAACGGACAACTCTTATATGAAAACCACGAACTTGTAAAATGAAAACAGCAGGAAACACTGTAAGCAAAGTCGTAGGACCGGTTACTTTCCAATAAATGCAATTTAATAGTTAAACAAAGAGTTTACTGACACAATAAACTGAGCGCTTTCAGTAGGATCAGTGTCCTACATTCTTCAGATACCATGCAAATCAATTAACAGGGTTTTTAAATCGTTAAAAACACGCAATTAAACAATTACACAATTAATAAAATGCCAGAATGACTCTACTTGTCTTTAAAGGTGCAGTGGATATCCTAGTGCTATACACTACCATACATAACTCAATGTATGCACGCTTTTCTCACATTTGGTAAATTAAAAATACTACATATTGCAGCCAGGAAAATCGGACATTAAAAATATCTATAAAACTAAAATCAATATAATTATATAAATATAGTGTGAATTTAACATAAATATTCTGAATATAGTGTAGGACCTTAGATTCAATATAATTCGTAGGACTTATACACATATGTGTAAATAAATTATAACAATTTATCTATAAATAACCATAAAATAAATCAACTAATACCAATTTTCTTCTAGCAAATAAGTAAAATAAATAGGTTTAAATCTATATGCAATATATACAAATTACTATATTATGTAATAAAATATATTATAAAATGTATTTAAAACCTATCAATCAAAAGTGTTTAAAACCCTTCACATATAAGAACACATATCAGGGGCAGCCTAAAATTAGTACTCTAAACATTTATGACCTTTATTAACACAGTTTACCACCTTAAGCTCACAGTTTGATGCTATGCACAACCTATAAGCCTCCCAACCTGTAAAATATGTAATGAATAAATCATGATGTTCAACTTAAATCATCTTTTCAGAGCTAAACATTTCAAAATGCTTTTAATAGATACATATTCGTTAATACCAGGGTATATGTGGGCTTCAGTTCTAATCTGCCCCATAATTTCATCTATCTCCAAGTTCAACTGCCACAGACCCCCTCTAGGGTCCGGGTGTCTTTGTTGTAAGATTGAGAATTTAAAACCATGGTCAGGAAAATCAGCAATATGTCTGGCCAAAGCATTATTCAAATCTTTCTTGCTAATAGCATACACATGTTCATAGATACGTTGTCTCAAATTTCTCTCAGTTTTTCCAATATAGAATACGGAGTATTGAGAACACATGGCTGCGTATATAATAACTTTAGTTTGACAGTTATACCTCCCTTTTATCACAAATATTTTATCTTTCAATTTAATTTTTTGTCACCACAAATGAACTTACATTGGTGACATGCACCACATTTGTGCATACCCAATTAAGTTTGGGTGTTAGTAGTATTTTTCCTTTCTAATATAGCCTTTAAGTTCGGCCCTCTTCTGAACGTTATTTTAGGTTGTAGGCCTAACATTTTAACTAAGCCTTGGTCTTCTGTTATAATGGCCCAGTTTTTATATAAGATTTCTTTCATGTTATAATGGTCTAAAGAATAAGTACAAAGAAAACTAACACAGTAGTCTGAATCAAGCTTAAGAGGAGGCTTATTATTGCCTATGCTCAACATATTTGATGTAGAAGGTAAACTATTGGTTAGCAAGGGCCTAAAATGACCTACTTGTCTTTTATTGCTAACTTCCAAGCAAATAGAATCTAACAAAGGTTTTGGATACCCTCGACTTAGAAACATGCTCTTAAGTAATAAACATTCCAAATCAAAGTCTGTATCATCAGTGACCATCCTAGCCGCTCTCACTAATTGTCCCTTCACTACAGCCTTTTTTGGTGAAAGGGATGACTACTTGTAAAATGTAAAAAAGAGTTTGAATATGGGGGTTTTCTATGTATCATACTCTTATATCTTCTGTTAGTTGTATCTTTGACAAGGTGGACATCTAAGTAATTAATTTCTATTTCTTCGAATTGGTAAGTAAATTCGAAGAAGTCAGTCATGGATTGTATGCTATCTATAAAGGTAGGGATAAGTGCTTTAGAACCTTTCCATATAATAAACATATCGTCCTGGTAACGAGTGTACCAGGCTACATTTTCTATAAATAACTCATTCTGGAAAAGCAGTGATCTCTCCCAATACGCCATGATGCAATTTGCAAAACTGCCCCCACATGGGGAGCCCATGGCTATCCCAGTCTTTTGCAGGAAAAAACGTCCATCAAAAAACATATAGTTGTTTTTTAATACAATTTCAAGTAGTGTCTCCACTAAATAAATAGTGTTGTCTTCTATTTGTTTGAGAATCATAAATTCTCTGATCCATTCTACTCCAAGTACCTGTGGAATAACTGTGTAGAGGTCCTTAACGTCTATTGTAAGGAAAATGGAGTCTCTAGAGTATTCTAATTTACTAACATTTTCCAAAAAACTCCATGCATCCTTGCATATTTGAGACTCCTGCTGGATTAGTGGCTTTAAGACACTATCCACATATTTGGCACAACCATATGTAATAGAAACTCTACCATCTACAATTGGCCTAAAGGGGGGGGGGGGGAGTCATGGTAACATTTATGAATTTTCGGAGTACCAAAAAGGGTAGGAATTTTAGGGGCATTCATTGTCAGAAACTGATGCATATCTAAATCTATAGTTCCCTCCAAAAACAAATCATTTAGCAATGTATTTATTTTCTTGTATGCTATGTTAATTTCATTAATGTTAACTGAAGTATATGCTTCTGTTTGCAAATATTTTTCCAAGTGAGCCACATAAACATTTTGGTCCATAAACACCAGACCTCCCCCTTTGTCGGGTTTCATAACCCTAATATTACAATAATGCAATAGCTTAATGAAATCACTTTCGCGTTCTGTAATATTAAGCATCCTGTCCCTACCTTTTTTGTTATTATTGTTTATGGATCTAAAATCCATCTCGCAAATCTTTTCAAAGATGTTGAGAACACTATGCAGTGGAGGGTTAAAAAGGCTAGACACTCTTAAGGTGTTGGTTAGAGATGGGACACCACCCATACAAACCTGCAAATTAAGTTTCCATACAAAAAGTTTTAAGTCCAAGATTGCTCTTACTAAGTCCATGTTTTTGTCTGGAACGAAGGATAAACCTTTGGAAAAAAAGTCAACCATCTCTTCGGAAATTTCCAATGGGGTAAAATTATAAATATTGAAATCTCCTTTGGAACTAGTAAGAATTTTGGGCATATATTGGAGAGGACATGTCATCTCCTCCACTGATTCCGTTGATTCCGTGCCTGCCCCTGATTCCTGTTCCCTCTGCGATTGTGGTTGTTCCTGCCTCCTTGGGCCATCTGAAAATCTGACGGTCTATTAGGACCCCGCTGGTTGTTGTTACCATTTAAACCTTGATGCCCAGCATTGCCATTATTCATATTATTGTTATTGTTGTTATTATTATTCATGTTATTGAGCCTTTCGCTCCTACGTACCGGCTGGGTTTCCTCGCCATCAGTATTAGTAATGCTTGAATCAAGATTAATTTCTTGTTTTCTACTGGGTTCACTAAGTGGCCTAGAATTATATGATGTAGCCCCAAGTCTATTAGGGTTAAATGGAGGACGGGGGTAGGCTTTGTTCGAAGCATAATCCTGGACATCTCTTGCAATTTTCCTTTTTTTTGTAGCTAACAGTTTAGCCATGGTTGCATCAATGATGGAAAAAATTCTGGCGTAATCGTATTTATATCTAAAAAATTCATTATCAGTTTTAATTACATGTTCAAGAATTTCCAGCTCACTTTTAAGCCCATTTATTTCACCTTTATAAAAATTAATGAGTGACATGATAAATTCAGCTCCTTGCTTGTCAAAAAGCCCCAGCAGTTCTCTATGAAATATAGAATTTTCTATCAAGCCTACTGGATAACGTCAATGTCGCAGCCCCTTAGGAATAATCTTTTTTTCTAGGCATTCTTGTAAATAAGCAGTTTCTAACTGTAATTTTCTGCATTTAAATAATTTAGTGTCAAATTCAGAAATGGAGCCAGGCAAAGAACTCAACCCTGAGTGTAGGTCTGGTGAAGGAGATAATCCATTAGGAATCTTAAAAAACTTGTTGTTGCTTAGGAAGCTCGCCATAGAAGGAAAAAGGCAAGTCTTTGTGTTAAGAGCGCCTGACTGCCGCTCGGTGCTCACCCCAGCACCAGCATTGCTTCCTCGTTGTGCTGTGGCTTCCAAAGCCGGCTGTAATCCACTGCTAACAGCACCAACATAGCTGTTTGGCAAAGGAGACCTTGGTTAGGTGCCCCCAACTCCCTGTGGTCCCCTAGGACAAGTGTTTGTTTCCTGGACAGTTTTAAAATCAAGCCGCTGGGTAAGGGAATCTACCCTACCCAGTAAAACTCCTACCAAAGCCGTTAGATTACTGATAGCATTTGCGTCAGATGTAATGGTCCTGTTCAAGCCATTTGGCTCTTCTTGTGAGAATAACGGTTGGGACTGAGATCCTGTTTCACCCGCCATACAAAAAACAAACAGACAAGTCTTGTATAAAAACCACGAACTTGTAAAATGAAAACAGCAGGAAACACTGTAAGCAAAGTCGTAGGACTGGTTACTTTCCAATAAACGCAATTTAATAGTTAAACACAATATATACTGACACAATAAACTGAGTGCTTTCAGTAGGATCAGTGTCCTACCTTATTCAGATACCATGCAAATCAATTAACAGGGTTTTTAAATCATTAAAAACACGCAATTAAACAATTACACAATTAATAAAATGCCAGAATGACTCTACTTGTCTTTAAAGGTGCAGTGGATATCCTGGTGCTATACACTACCATACATAACTCAATGTATGCACACTTTTCTCACATTTGGTAAATTAAAAATACTACATATTGCAGCCAGAAAAATCGGACATTAAAAATATCTATAAAACTAAAATCAATATAATTATATAAATATAGTGTGAATTTAATATAAATATTCTGAATATAGTGTAGGACCTTAGATTCAATATAATTTGTAGGACTTATACACATATGTGTAAATAAATTATAACAGTTTATCTATAAATAACCATAAAATAAATCAACGAATACCAATTTTCTTCTAGCAAATAAGTAAAATAAATAGGTTTAAATCTATAAACAATATATACAAATTACTATAATATGTAATAAAATATATTATAAAATGTATTTAAAACCTATAAATCAAAAGTGTTTAAAACCCTTCACATATAAGAACACATATCAGGGGCAGCCTAAAATTAGTACTCTAAACATTTATGACCTTTATTAACACAGTTTACCACCTTAAGCTCACAGTTTGATGCTATGCACAACCTATAAGCCTCCCAACCTGTAAAATATGTAATGAATAAATCATGATGTTCAACTTAAATCATCTTTTCAGAGCTAAACGTTTCAAAATGCTTTTAATAGATACATATTCGTTAATACCAGGGTACATGTGGGCTTCAGTTCTAATCTGCCACATAATTTCATCTATCTCCAAGTTCACCTGCCACGGACCCCCTCTAGGGTCCGGGTGTCTTTGTTGTAAGATTGAAAATTTAAAACCATGGTCAGGAAAATCAGTATGATGTCTGGCCAAAGCATTATTCAAATCTTTCTTGCTAATAGCATACACATGTTCATAGATACATTGTCTCAATTTTCTCTCCGTCTTTCCAATATAGAATATGGAGCATTGAGAACACATGGCTGTGTATATAATACCTTTAGTTTGACAGTTATACCTCCCTTTTATCACAAATATTTCATCTTTCAATTTAATTTTTTTGTCACCACAAATAAACTTACATTGATGACATGCACCACATTTGTGCATACCCAATTTAGTTTGGGAGTTAGTAGTATTTTTTCCTTTCTAATATAGCTTTTAAGTTCGCCCCTCTTCTGAATGTGATTTTAGCTTGTAGGCCTAACATTTTAACTAAGCCTTGGTCTTCTGTTATAATGGCCCAGTTTTTATATAAGATTTCTTTCATCTTATAATGGTCTAAAGAATAAGTGCAAAGAAAACTAACACAGTAGTCTGAATCAAGCTTAAGAGAAGGCTTATTATTGCCTATGCTCAACATATTTGATGTAGAAGGTAAACTATTGGTTAGCAAGGGCCTAAAATGACCTACTTGTCTTTTATTGCTAACTTCCAAGCAAATAGAATCTAACAAAGGTTTTGGATACCCTCGACTTAGAAACATGCTCTTAAGTAATAAACATTCCAAATCAAAGTCTGTAACATCAGTGACCACCCTAGCCGCTCTCACTAATTGTCCCTTCACTACAGCCTTTTTTTGGTGAAAGGGATGACTACTTGTAAAATGTAAAAAAGAGTTTGAATAGGATGGTTTTCTATGTATCATACTCTTATATCTTCTGTTAGTTGTATCTTTGACAAGGTGGACATCTAAGTAATTAATTTCTATTTCTTCGAATTGGTAAGTAAATTCGAAGAAGTCAGTCATGGATTGTATGCTATCTATAAAGGTAGGGATAAGTGCTTTAGAACCTTTCCATATAATAAACATATCGTCCTGGTAACGGGTGTACCAGGCTACATTTTCTATAAATAACTCATTCTGGAAAAGCAGTGATCTCTCCCAATGCCATGATGCAATTTGCAAAACTGCCCCACATGGGGAGCCATGGCTATCCCAGTCTTTTGCAGGAAAAAACGTCCATCAAAAAACATATAGTTGTTTTTTAATACAATTTCAAGTAGTGTCTCCACTAAATAAATAGTGTTGTCTTCTATTTGTTTGAGAATCATAAATTCGCTGATCCATTCTACTCCAAGTACCTGTGGAATAACTGTGTAGAGGTCCTTAACGTCTATTGTAAGGAAAATGGAGTCTCTAGAGTATTCTAATTTACTAACATTTTCCAAAAAACTCCATGAATCCTTGCATATTTGAGACTCCTGCTGGATTAGTGGCCTTAAGACACTATCCACATATTTGGCACAACCATATGTAATAGAACCTCTGCCATCTACAATTGGCCTAAAGGAGGGGGTCATGGTAACATTTATGAATTTTCGGAGTACAAAAAAGGGCAGGAATTTTAGGGGCATTCATTGTCAGAAACTTATAAGTGTCTAAATCTATAGTTCCCTCTAAAAACAAATCATTAAGCAATGTATTTATTTTCTTGTATGCTATATTAATTTCATTAATGCTAACTGAAGTATATGCTTCTGTTTGCAAATATTTTTCCATGTGAGCCACATAAACTTTTTGGTCCATAAACACCGGACCGCCCCCTTTGTCGGGTTTCATAACCCTAATATTACAATAATGCAATAGCTTAATGAAATCGCTTTCCCTATACTACTAACACCCAAACTAAATTGGGTATGCACAAATGTGGTGCATGTCACCAATGTAAGTTCATTTGTGGTGACAAAAAAATTAAATTGAAAGATAAAATATTTGTGATAAAAGGGAGGTATAACTGTCAAACTAAAGGTATTATATACGCAGTAATGTGTTCTCAATGCTCCGTATTCTATAATGGAAAGACGGAGACAACGTATCTATGAACATGTGTATGCTATTAGCAAGAAAGATTTGAATAATGCTTTGGCCAGACATATTGCTGATTTTCCTGACCATGGTTTTAAATTCTCAATCTTACAACAAAGACACCCGGACCCTAGAGGGGGTCCGTGGCAGTTGAACTTGGAGATAGATGAAATTATGTGGCAGATTAGAACTGAAGCCCACATATACCCTGGTATTAACGAATATGTATCTATTAAAAGCATTTTGAAACGTTTAGCTCTGAAAAGATGATTTAAGTTGAACATCATGATTTATTCCTTGCATATTTTACAGGTTGGGAGGCTTATAGGTTGTGCATAGCATCAAACTGTGAGCTTAAGGCAGTAAACTGTGTTAATAAAGGCCATAAATGTTTAGAGTACTAATTTTAGGCTGCCCCTGATATGTGTTCTTATATGTGAAGGGTTTTAAACACTTTTGATTTATAGGTTTTAAATACATTTTATAATAAATTTTATTACATAATATAGTAATTTGTATATATTGTATATAGATTTAAACCTATTTATTTTACTTATTTGCTAGAAGAAAATTGGTATTAGTTGATTTATTTTATGGTTATTTATAGATAAATTGTTATAATTTATTTACACATATGTGTATAAGTCCTACAAATTATATTGAATCTAAGGTCCTACACTATATTCAGAATATTTATATTAAATTTACACTATATTTATATAATTATATTGATTTTAGTTTTATAGATATTTTTAATGTCCAATTTTCCTGGCTGCAATATGTAGTATTTTTAATTTACCAAACGTGAGAAAAGCGTGCATACATTGAGTTATGTATGGTAGTGTATAGCACCTGGATATCCACTGCACCTTTAAATACAAGTAAAATTATTCTGGCATTTTATTAATTGTGTAATTGTTTAATTGCGTGTTTTTAACAATTTAAAAACCCTGTTAGTTGATTTGCATGGTATCTGAAGAAGGTAGGACACTGATCCTACCGAAAGCACTCAATTTATTGTGCCGGTATACTTTTTGTTTAACTATTAAATTGCGTTTATTGGAAAGTAACCGGTCCTATGACTTTGCTTACAGTGTTGCCTGATGTTTTTGTTTAACAACTTGTGGAAGAGGCTGAAGGTGGTGAGGATGTGAAGGTTGTTGGCCAAACCACAGTGAGGAAACGGAGACGAGTGTGCAGACCTAGGGTAACCTACCAGGGTCTACATGAGCTGGAGATAGTGGAGCACTATAGGGTTGACAGGGACCTCCTACAGCAAATTGCTGAGCTATGCTGGCCACGCCTGACACACAGAACTAACAGAGGGGAACCCATCCTAGTGGATACTAAGCTATGTGTAGGCCTACAAATACTAGCTACAGGTACCTTCCAAAGGCCTACTGGGGATATGATGGGGATTTCACAGGTGTCAGCATTCAGGGTACTCCACCAGTTCCTGGATGTCATGTCAGCACAAGTCGGTAAGCACGTATATTTCCCCAACACCAGTGAAGTGTTAGCCAGCAATATGCAACTGTTCCTCCAAATATTAGAATACCCTGAGGTAGGGGGTGCTATAGACTGCACGCACATATGCATCAAAGCACCACCTGGTGAGCAGGGCAGGGTCTACATCAACTGCAAGGGTTTCCCTTCCATCAACTGCCAGGTTGTGTGTCATGCCAAGGGCATAATAATGAATGTGTGTGCTGGCTGCCCTGGAAGCTATCACAATTTCCACATCTGGCATGTGATGCAGCTGTACCAGAGAATTGCCAATGGGAACATCCCTGATGGTCACCTAGTAGGGGTTGCTGGATACGAACCGGAGCAGTGGCTGATGACATCCATCAGAAATGCGCACACACCCAAACAAGAACGCCATAATGAGGCACACGCACAGACCAGAATTATAGTAGAGCATGTGTTTGGGATGCTCAAGTCATGGTTCCGGTACCTGGATGCATCTGGTCAACTCTTGCAGTACTCACCAGCTACATGTACCCAAATTGTCCTTGTATGTGCCATGCTACACAATACAGCTGCAGCAGGAACAGCACAGGGCAGGGCCACAAAGCCCCCCACCATTGCCAAGGCCTGCACAGGCACATTGTAACTCAGAGGAGGAACAACCTGAGCCTGCCCCAGTAGGCAGAAGGAGGCATGCCCAGTATGCCCTGGCCTTGGCAAAGAGGCAACACATAGCACATACACTGACACAGGAGGAACCCAGGGAATAACACCTCTCTCTGACTCTCACATACAGTAAAAGTGATGGCAAACATTACACTACCTGTGCTTAACCATGTGTAGAGAGTGTACTATGTGCATCTGACATAGGCAGCTCTGCAGCACCACCCTCAATACTGGGACACCCACAAGGTAAGAGACTCACACATGCCAGTCAGGGGGGTTCATATACCCAACAACAGTCACAGCCAGCAGGACAGGTGCAGACAAACACAAACAAAGGCTGTGCTATGGCCTCTGAATGAGGCCTATGGGTAACCTCCTCCCATGCCTACACAGACAGACTACAGCAGGTCAGGCAGTGGGATGTCAGTTCTGAAGGGTAGGAAGTCAGAAACTAATATGTAGGTAAATAAAAGCTAAGATCTGTAGTACACTGGTATGCCTCTAATTAGCATGATAGGTAAGACTACAGAATGAAATGGAGTACCTGACATACCAGTACAGTCTTAGCAAATGTGTACAAGTATTAGGTGTGCCCCCCCCAGCTGATGTAGCAATGGAATAACAGTCAGATGTGCCCCCCCATCCTACGTAGTAATTTAATAACAGTCAGGTGTGCCCCCAATCCTGTGTAGAAATGTAGAAATAGTGAGGTGTGCCCCCCATCCTACGTAGAAATGTAGTAGCAGTCAGGTGTGCCCCTTAATCCTGTGTAGTAATGTAGAAATAGTCAGGTGTGCCTCCCCAGCCTATGCAGAAATGTAGTAACAGTCAATGCAAAATGATCAATGGATACCCTGCAGAAACAGCATGCTACCTGCAGGTGTACAACACAGAGGTCAGCACTGCAGTACAAACTACCTGGACTCAATCCACACATTCAGTACAGCTGGGCATACTGGACATGCCCACACACTTAGAGAAATGAAGGCAGTGTCAGTCAACAACATACTGAAAGGTCATACTGGGCATGCTCACATACTTAAACACATGAAGGCCAAGTCTGCAAACACCAGTGGACCAGACATATTTGGCAGCCACAGATGTTAGTGAAGACACTCCTCAGTATGCACCACTCATGCTTTGCACACACAGTAGATAGGAATACAGGCATATATGTAAGGACAACACACTATAATAAGCCAAAGGTAGCTGTACATAAATGTGTGGAAGAGGGTGACTGTGACAAGGAGCCATCCAGGCCTGTCTTACCCAGAACACAGCCAAAGGGCCACAACCACACAAGGGTCAGATATCACTTGCTGCAGATACTAGCCACTAGTATCTGTCAGCATTACATACTATGTGGTGCACGTGCTAGCTGTGCAACATGACTGTACAAGAAAGTAGTAATCTAGCAGCTGTATACACATACCTCTGAAATATGACCCAGTCTTTGCCTGCATGTGGCATGTCAACCCCTAGATAAATGGGTTAAAGCCCATGCACACACACTGCCCTCCCCATAGCCCAACTATGACAAGCATGCTTAAGTCATCCACTGTGAAATACACCTTTGGGAAAGTTGTAGCCCAGTAATCTCTGTGGCGCATACCATAAGTGTGTACTGCTCTAGTGTGATAAATTAGTTAGGTAGGAGTTCCAGTCCCAGACATGGCAACTCTGTGTGTATGTGTGTGTGTGTGTGTGTGTGTGTGTGTGTGTGTGTGTGTGTGTGTGTGTGTGTGTGTGTGTGTGTGTGTGTGTGCATGAGTGTGTGTTTGTGTGTGTGTCTGTGTCTGTGTAGAGAGCAATGCTTTTTAGGGTGGTCACACTCCATACAATTGAAATGCTCTACTTTGGTAAGACTGCTGATGTCATCTACCTAGAAATACATCTCTGGGAAGGTTGCAGCCCAGTAATCTCCATAGTGCATGCAATAACTGCATACTGGTGTAATGTGATAAACTAATTAGGTAGGAGTTCTAATCCCAGACATGGCAAGTGTGTGTGTGTGTGTGTGTGTGTGTGTGTGTGTGTGTGTGTGTGTGTGTGTGTGTGTGTGGGGGGGGGTCTGTCGGACTCTGTCTATGTAGAGAGCAATGCTTTTTAGGGTAGTCACACTCCCTACAATTGAAATGCTCTACTTTGGTAAGGCTGCTTATGTCATCCACCTACAAATACACCTCTGGGAAGGTTGTAGTCCAGTAATCTCTGTAGCACATGCCATAACTGCGTACTGCTGTAGTGTGATAAATTAGTTAGGTAGGAGTTCTAATCCCAGACTTGGCAAGTGTGCGTGTGACTGTGTGTCTGTTTGTGTGTCTGTCTGTCTGACTCTGTGTAGAGAGCAATGCTTTTTTGGGTAGTCACACTCCATACAATTCGTATGCCCTAGTTTGGCAATCCTGCTGATAATGCCCTACATTGGTAATCCTGCTGATGTCATTCAATGTGAAATACACCTTTGGGGAAGGGGTTCTCCAGTAATTCCTGTGGTGCATCCTATAACAGCTCCATGCTGTGATGTGATATAAACCTCTGTTAGCGGTTCTATACCCACACATGTTGATTTTGGATGTTTTGTGTGTGTGTCACTGTCTGTGTATGGAGCAATGCATTTTAGCCTAGCCACACTCACTACAATTCAAATATCCTACTTTGGCAATCCTGCTAATGTCATCCAATGTGATATACACCTTTGGGGAAAGAGTACTCCAGTAATCTCCATGGTGCATATTATAACTGTGTAATAAACTAGTTAAGTAGGGGTTCTAATCCCAGACATGGTGTGTGTGTGTGTGTGTGTGTGTGTGTGTGTGTGTGTGTGTGTGTGTGTGTGTGTGTGTGTGTGTGCGTGTGTGTGTGTTTGTAACTCATATCCTGTGTGGAGGTGGGTGTGAGTGTGTGACACCTGGGCCCAATGTGGAGTGGGTTTTACAAATTTCTTATATGGTGGCCCTAGTGTATATCACAATGTCCACCATACAGGGATAACAGATGTGAAATAGCTGATAAGTTGGGGTGCAAATCCATACCCATACATGTAACATCAAGGCTAGGAAATCACAGTTAGCGACCGCAGTATTACCAGAGCACACTTTAAACCCATGTCTCATACACACACACACACATACACACACACATGCCTAGGCAACAGCTAATATGTGGGTAGTACACTGCATATTGGCCACTGATAGTAACTATGGAGTGATTACAGTGGGCTACAGAGGGCATGGCACCCTGTCCATCTGTCCAAAAGGCATGTACATGCAGACAGTGCACTTCCTCATGTTCCCCACTGGTCACCTGCAACACCTGTGGTACCATCACATGTGACCCACAAAGGACATACCATGCCTGAAAACATGCCCTGTATGGACAGATGCCACTGACACCATGGAATGCTGTTAGCATGCTATCAATGTAGGTGCAGGGTAAATCTGCTGTCCATTACCAGTTCCCACCACAGTTGGCCAAGACTGGCACATCTGATGATAATCTGTGTACACAACATAGGCCGGACACCCCAGGTACAGTTTCACATGTCACTATACATGCATTTGGGAGGTATGCACATCCCAGACACCATCCATGTCATGGACTAAGCAACACATACATGGCAAGTGATGCACAGCATTGGGCACATGCAATAGTTACCCAAGTGGCTGGATGGTGGATACAGTACCCACCTGTGTGGCCAAATGCAGAAACTACAGCCCTGAGCCACAATGCAGACCATTGTCATGTGGCCTGATGCCAAGGTATACCCATCACTTAGCCTTGTATAGCCATCTGGCACAGTCGACCACCATACACCCGTGCAGAAATGCACCCATGCATGTCAGTACTGGCACCCTGTGTGTTTGTGTGTACAATGCGTATGATCACATCCACACTCACTACAATCCCCATTAGCATAGTGAAGCATGCTGTTTGATGTCAGACACCTCCCCGTACCCTATGCCTATATAACCTCCGTATGGCACGTGTGGTGCATGTGATACCTGCACAGTAATGTGTTGCGGCAATCTCACTACTGATGAGTTGTAATCCTGGTCCTGCCAAGTGTGTCAATGTGTGTGTATCCCTGTGAGAGTGTGACTGTGCTGACGCTGGCACCTGTTCATGCAGACAGACATGTGTACTTCACCTACCGTATAGCTACCATATCCCTGTTGCAGATGTCACTGACCATCACATATATGTTCTGAGGGCTCCACAACAGGTAAACTATGTGGCACATCCAATAACTGCATAAAACTGTGATAGCACTACATGGTCATCAGGGGTTTGATACCCTGTGCTGGTAGGTGTGTGACACAAACATGCTTAAGTTTTACTCTCCCACCCTCCCTGACATGTCTTTGCCTCTGTCTGCCTCTCTCACTCCCTCACTGGTGGATATGGAGACCTACACCTGCTTTGCTTAGGCAGCAGCATGTGTATTTTAAGTGATGCTCATGATCAGCTAATGGTCTCTGCATAAATTGCAGCCCTCCCCTAGCTGATTGCATGTGGAACAGCTGTGGTAACATTCCCATAGCCAAATGCATAGAAACACACTCCAATATCTAGGTACATCATGTTAGTGTTGGGCCTTTCCATTCACTGTGAGCAGGAACTCGATCTGTTGTTTGGCAAACAGCATCTCAGATGGATTGGGGATTTACCTCTGACCACATACACTGTGGAAACAGGCCAACACACAGGAGGGGGATGTGCCTGACCTGACTACAGACTGTAAATGCTGCTATACTGCAGTTGGAGTAATGTTGGTTTAACTGTGTGTGCGGATATGGCTGTCCTACATGTATTAATACATGCAGACTGGGCAGTGTGTGGTGCCTTTGGCTTCATGTGTTACCCACAGAGCATGTATCTGTGAACTGCAGAAGTTAGTGTGAGGATTGCAGTCTGTTGGTGAAAGTGGTGACAGTTACTGACTTCATATCCCTCATAGGACATATGTTGTGGCAAACCCTGTTACAACAGTAAATGTATGAGGTTGTCACAGCAACATGTCAATATTGGCCCTGTGTATGTGCTTCCAGCTACAACCCTGTCAACCTTTGTACATATGTCATGCATTAAGAGGTGCATATGTGCTGTACACCATAATTAGTGTTGTCATATCTGATAACAAGCCAGTGAGATATCAGACAGCTACACATGTTATGTACAGTAGAAGATATATTTGATGACATACCTGGACATTCTGTGGTTGTTTGTATAGTACAGAGGTCTGTGTGCTTATGGTGAATGTTGACACTGTGTGTATTGTTAATATGTACTGTGGCCTGTGTACAGACTGTGGTAGATGTCATTGTTCTAGGTCTCATCCTATCTGATGTTATATGCTGCTCCACTGTATGCTACCATATTGGCTTACATGTTTGAAGGGCCATACACACACACATGTCCCATACCACAGACAGGTATCAATCCACACTGTGTAGCAGCCCAGTATATGTAGGGTTAGTGTGTGAGTGGCACATATGAGGATGGTGTTTAACAGATAGTCCATATACTGTAATATTATGCTAGCTTACCATATATGGGTGTGGCTGTGTTCACATAGGTTGTGGTTATGCACTTTCACACAGGTGTATCTTATCCTGTGCTGTGACATGCCTGTAGAGCCTGCTATATATGCAGGTACATGTACATTCTCCCATAGGAGATGTAGGCCAGTGTTGAGTCAGACTGCCTGTAGCCTGCACAGTGCTTTGTTACATGCCTAGCAGCTTAGTGTACTTATCCAGTGTGATGTCATGTCCAGATACTTGTCAGATGCACTGCTGCCAGGCCTCCCTTAACAGCCATGTATATCAGACAAAGCGGTGGGATGCTGTACAGATGTATGTCAATATCTAGTGGGTAGTATGTGGCCATGTCACCTCTGTACCAGCAGTTATTATGTGTCAGGACAGACAGGGGTATGTGAAACATATCCTATGGGGGCGAATGTATACAAGTCGTTATGTGTTATGCCCATCTACATGGCTGTTAGCATCCATATTGTCAGGCTTGGTCCACATGTTCTGCACTAAGGGGTTCTATGTATACCTCTGGACTGTACTGAGTGCGTCAGAATGTCCACATCTATTGGCCAATATCTCTGCTGTAGTCCACAGGAGCATTACGTGCTTGCAGCAGTACTGTACTATGATGTCCTTAGGACAGAACAATGGCACTAAATATACAGAACCAACTGATATTGCCAACATTCTGGCAGATAGGTTCAGTGCTAACTTTACCCCCCCTCACCCCCTAAAGGGCCCTTCTCTATGCTAGAAGAATGCAAAGTTCCTGTAATCATGGCTGCACAGGTAAAAAACACACTCTCCAAAGCCAAGAACACAGCATCCATGAGACCTGACAACATCCCAGGCTGCGTTCTACATGAACTACAGAATGAACTGGCACCCCACCTAAGCACCATGTTCAATCATAGCCTCACCTCAGGCTTTGTGTCCACTGAATGATGCACAGTGATGGTTATCCCACTCCACAAAGGGGGAACCACCACGGACCCCTGAAACTACCACCAAATTAGCCTAATGAGCCTGGTTTGCAAGGCCATGGAACGTATCATCATGGAACTTATAAACAAAGACATTGGTAATCTCCAAACTGTGAACCCACCCAGTTCAGGTTTCTAAGAGGCAGATCATGCCTCCTAAACTTGATTGACTTCTTTGAAGCAGTCACCAAAGCCATAGACGAGGGCAAAATGGTTCACACAGCCTAACTAGATCTTGCCAAGGCTTTTGACACCATCTCCCACTCTGGAATTGTAAATAAACTCACTAAACTAGGTATAAATCCCTATGTCACCAGATGGATTGCCAACTGGCTCACTGACAGAACCCACACTGTGAAAGCAGCAGACTCTAAATCCAACTTCAGACTAGTGACAACTGAAGTACCACAGGGTTCAGTCCTGGGTCCTCTCCTGTATTGATATCTTCTTTTCTGAAGTACAGGCTAACAAATAAGGTCTTTGGCTAATGAAGTTTGCAGATGACTGCAAACTAGGAGCCATAATTGAAACTCCTAATGATGTGGACATCCTACAAAAGGGCCTCACTGAGACAGATGCCTGGTGTCAAAGCCATGGCCTCAAGCTCAATGCCAAAAAGTGCAATGTCATCCCCTTTGGTAAAAACTCTGTACCCATGAGCTACCACATAGGTGGTAGTCTACTTAACACCAAAAGTGTGATAAGAGACCTTGGGACACAGGTGGACAGTAGTCTCTCCTTTGATAATCACATCACCACAGTAGTCAGGAAATTCTTCTAAGTGGCACACCTCATCACAAAAGGTTTCTCATCCAGGAAAAAAGAGGTCATTGTTCCCCTCAACTCATCACTCATTAGACCCATTATAGAATATAATGCCTCTTTTGGTATGCATCTCACAAGACATCTACAACAACTGGAAAGGCCGCAGAAATACCTCACAAAGCAGATTACTGGCCTCAAACAGATGCCCTACGCAGACCATCTCAAAAAACTCCAGCTTTACTCCCTCACATATCGACTACTCAGAGGTGATCTCTGCCTAACATACAAATCTATGTCAAACCCAGAGCTGTTGGACATGCTCCACTTAAACAAATCCCAATCCCTCTAAGCTACATGCTCTAGGGACCTAAACCTTGTCACCACAATAAACAGAACATGCTGAAGGTATAGATTCCTGTCCCAGAGACTTCCCATACTCTGGAACAAACTGCCTATCTATATCAAACAAAGCTCCTCATTAGCACTCTTCAAGAAAAATCCTGATGATTGGATGGGAAATAGGAAATTCACCCCGGGGATCACCTCTGTGGCTCTGCTCGACAGGGGCACAGGAAAATAATTTTCTTGGGTGGTGAAAGTCAGGGTACCTTTTTGGCTAGGCTTGTATAGGCCCTATGGCCAATAGTCTAGTACCTACCTATGGACCTATGAACCTGTGTCTGTCAGTAGCCAATGGCGCACATGTGAAAAGCAGATGTGACCTCCCACACACACCATGTCTGTGAAGACAATCCCTATTACAGTAACAATAGTCTACTACTATACCTGCTATACATACCTGACATCCCCTTGCACTATGAAGTTGGGACTATAGTGGCTGAAGTAGGGCTACACCCCATGTTCAGGACATATGGTGAATATATATGTACATATGATTATCCAGATATCTATATAGATAATTATACATGTACATATTGACATATATAGATGGGTGTGTATATGTACATAGATATGCATATACACACCCTGATATATACATATACAGAGCATTATTTGTCTACACATATACAGATAGTGATACATATGCACATATATGTATACCATACTGCCATTCCTGCCAGCAGTCCACTGCTGCTGTATCCCCCACACATACGGTGGGGCTGGGGCCATATATGTGTGGGCCTCACCTGCACAACACATGTGTGCACATATGCACTCCAGAGGCCAGTGTATGTAACAGTGGTATATAGCCCTGTATTATTGAGTCTGGGGGGGGGGGGTGCACCATACATAACCTTGGCTGTTACAAAATGTGGGGGTATCAGGGGTGAGCTGCCTTAAGGTATCTGGATGTACAGTACCATACATTTCACCTATCTTGACATCACTTACATAAAGTGGGTTACTGCAAGCTTACTTCCTCCTGCCATACAGACTGTTTTCTGTTTGCCAGTGTGCATGTGATGGTATCAGTTATGCCTTGTTATGCAACAGTTACATCCCATTTAGTAAACTGAAGTCTTTATCACCTAGTGATTGTGTACAGAGTGTAGATAGAGGCTGCTGGACTATACATCACTTACTGTTGATTGTGTGGTATCCTGTGGCCCAGTCTGTCTTTACTATTGTATGATTTGAAGGGCTTGGCCTGGACAGCAACAGCTGTGGACCTTTCCAGACTACTGTATTAGTATAACTGTTTCACAGCTGCATTACTCTGTTTATATGGATGTCAGTGTCTGAACAGCTATATGACATGGCATATAAATCTGTAATAGTACACAAATAAAGGTATTCCATTTCTGCAAACCTGTGTGTGGTGTTTTATCCTATGACCTCTCTGTGGGTATATGTTGCAGGCAACGAATGTCATTTTTATGGGTGGCTCATCCAGTGTCCAGTTGTTAGGGTGTTAACTGTAGGCATAGTGGCTGTTCCATATTCTGTGTGCCTACTACATAAGTATCTTACTGTACATATCTCTGCATGTGTATGTGTAATCACACACACACACATATATATATATATATATATATATATATATATATATATATATATATATATATATATATATATATCTGTATCTGCATATATGTGTCTGTATATGTATCCTGGGGATGTTGATAGCTTCCACATTTTACATTTCCTATGGGAGCCAGACTGTACTGCATGATATGTTACTAATACCAGCCTGACATCATACAGGTGGCATGTAGTACTGTTAACTCATGTTCCCATGTCATGTCAGGACCTGGTTATGGGATCTGCAACACTTGGTAGTGTATTGCAGGTGGACATGTTTGGCTGTGGGGGGGTAGGTATACCCATTCGTACAAGAAGTATTTTGTTTGGCGCCTCTCAACCCCATTAACGGTGCATGTGGACATATATGATTTAGTTAGTCTCCCATTGATATCTACACATGTATTTCCTTATATACCTATATGGATATATATATATATATATATATATATATATATATATATATATATATAAATATATATATCTGCTTATATATATATATATATATATATATATATATATATATATCTACGTTTATATATATATATATAGATATATATATATATATATATATATATATATAAAACTACATCTGTATATACCTACATAGATATACATAGATATATATATAGCTGCTTACATATATGTAACTTGCTGTGTATACGTAGACATATAGGTGTAGACATATATATGTGTTGATATAGGCATTCGCATGAATATATGTTTATATATATATATATATATATATATATATATGTGTATATATGTTTATATATATATATATATATATATATGTGTGTATAGATATAGATATGTTGTATCTGTTCCGATATCAATATATTTACACACACATACATCTAAATGTTGGACTACATTCTCTTTACTGTTTAATGACTGGGCTGGATGATATGTTTTTGAAATCATCAGGGTTATGTATATCTGGCATGGCTTAGTGAGAAACCACTTTGTCTATGGTGTGCAGGGTTCTGGATTTGAGGCTTGCAAAGGCTGTTTATTTTGGTGCTGGCCAGAACAAAGGCCATTGGATACAGAGTTATTAAGGCACTTTAAAGCAGTTGTAAGTGGGTTTGCATGTGTTTGCGCAGAGGTAAGAACTGCTAACTTCCGGTTATGGTTTCTGATACTCAATTAGCTTCTAAATTGCTTAACCAGTTTAGGCATTACTTACCCCATGCAAACAGGCTTAGACCCGCTTACTGCTGCTTAAAAGTGCTTACTTCCGCTTACCCCATGCTGATTTCTTTAAAAGAAAACAAAAAAGGGTTGATAGGAAAGTGGTGAAAAAGGGGCACAAAGAGGAAAAGACAGTAGGGAAAATAACTAGGGATGTGCAGGAAGGGTGTAGGGAAGGTCCACAGCTGTCCATTTCTTATACAGCAATTGCTGTGCATATACACTGAATTTGGAGGTAGATTTGGATACTCAAACCTCTGGGAGAGGGGTGAGGACAACAATAATAAGTTGTGATGCCAATTAGACCAGATTACATTTGTCCACTGGACATGTGTGTCAAATGGACAGCTATGTATAGGGCGAGATTTTTTTGTGGGAACAAATTGCCCTTTTTTTCTTTTTTTAGGTGAAAGTGGGATGTTAGGGAGGGGTAGTAGGTATATTTGGAAGGTAGGTTGGGTAGGTTAACAGAAAAGACACACAAGACGCATACAGGAGTGGTATATGACACATGTGGGGGGTAAACACCTTGATGGGGAAGGGTGTTGGGATATCGGAAGCCCACAAGCTCCCTAGTGGTAACAGTGGGACTAAGGTCCCCAGCCATGGGCAGTCACCACTGCACCTTCACAGCCCCGAAGGTGGCTGTGCTGGGGCCTGAGCTGCAGAGCCGGCTGACTCTCTAATCATGACATGTGGCTCTCGAGCTGGTGTAGAAGATCACCAAACTGCTCGTTGATCACTCTACGTACCACAATCCTGACCTGGTGGTGGGTGACAGGTGCTTGTCTGCACCCACTCCCAGGGGGGGCGAGCCCCATCCCCTGAGGTGGTTCCACCCAAAGGTGGTGCAGGACTAATGGACAGGAAGGTCCGGGGTTGGGCCCCAGACATGCTGGTGCCCGGTGCCACGTCCAGCTGAGATGGGACAGGTGGGTCTGCTGGGACTGACATTCCGAAGCGTGCTATAGTGTTTAGATTTCATCATCATATATGGGTTAGTAATAGTCAACACAGTCCAGGGTTAGGATTAACAGCATGCACAGATATTCCCATTAACCCAGACACCAGATATGGAACAGTTGCATAGCAAACAGAACACATGCATATATGGGACCACAGTGGTGATAAGAACAGCATGCAGGTACATTGATGGCACCATGCCACCAATGTTGAAATTATTCCATATAGCACATGCATGGGAACCATGAAAATATTTATCAAGCAAATGGACATTGTCAGAGTCATTACATACCAGTTGGGGTGGGTATGTTGATTATTGTTGGAGATATGGTGGGGGGGGAGAGAAAGATGTCAATTAACAAGTAGTATATTCCTGTAGTCCACATTACATTCCTAGTCAGTGCTGTTATCTATACCTTACAAATCATACTACTTTACCCTATAGCCTTAGTTTGGTCAATGATATAGCTGTCATCATCATTACACATGAACCAGATTTACCTGCAGTATACGCCTCTTACATGGTATACCTGTGAATGGAATGTTTGTTAACACTAACTAACTGTTTCTACACATACTCCCAGATTCCAAGCTGTTGTTTTGCGCATAGCTATCCAACTCTTTCTGCATAGACTCTGACCATGTGTTAACCACATGTTGGTGTGTCAGGACATATCTAGAATATTGCCCTCTTCCACCTTTAGTGACCTGACACACACAAATATATGCTTTCCTACACAGTTATATTATGTAGCACAGTGTGGGTGACAGTGACCAGTGATACTTTATTATTCAGAGAAACTGCAACACTCACAATCCCCTACATTACCATTGTGAACAGTACCAGTACAGGTTATATTGGTCTGTATTCCTCAGTACAGTGTTTGTATCCAACATTCCTGTGGGAACAATGTTTGTTAGCACTACCTGACTGTTGCCACACAAAGTTCTGGATTACACATTAGTATTATGCACATACATTTCACTCTGTTACTGTACACACTCTGGTCACATCTTGACAACATGGGAGTTTAGATAGGACATACGTGAAATATTACTCTCCTAACAGTTTCAAGAGTTGCTACAGTGGCAAGTGTGTTCTCATGATGGCTTACAATCACTTGTATTCCCTGTTTGCTGGCTACACATCTGGGATAATCCCACAGATTTACCAGGGGGACAGGGAGCTGATATGAGCACATATACTGGACATTCTGGCCTCATGTGTACAGTTGTGGGGTATGAATCTGTATGTAGTCTAATTCCACTCCCAGGATTCAGATCATGGCTGTGTCTGCTGCAACTTAAACACTGTCCATCACATTTGTGTGTGCTATATTGATATTGCTATATATCTCCAATCTGTTTTTTGTCTTATTAATCCCCTGTGCTTATGCATTCTGACCTTGTATAACTACACTCTTATACAGATTTCCTAGACAGTTATATGTTGTAGGACAGTGTGGGTGACAGTCATGTGTAATACTCATTATTCAGAGCAACTGTATATCATTCTTGTATTTCTGGGCACAGTGTTGGTATCGGACAGACCTGTGACAGGAATGTTTATTAACACTACCTGAATGTTCCCACACACAGTACCAGGTTCCACATTACTATTATGCACATACATCTCACTCTTTTACTGTACACACTCTGACCACAGCTTGACAGGTTGGGGTGTAAATTGGACATACATGGCTTCTTAGTCACATAAGGTATTGGGGAGTTGCTAGTGTGCCAGCTTTGTTCTCATCTATGTGTCAATCAGTTGCGTTTCCTGTTTGCTGCCTATACATCTGGGATCATCCCACTTATTTCCTAGGGGGACAGGTTGATAGGCATTAGATATGGGCCACTTTAATAGACATTCTGGACATATCTGTACAGCTGTGGGATATGATTCTGTATGCAGACTACTACAACTGGCAGGATTTGAACCGTGGCTGTGTGTGCAAAAAAAAAAAAAAAAAAAAACAGTTCACATCTCAGTTGCATGAGCTATTTGTTTTTTTGTTGTCTGCATTTTCCCTGTTTACTGTCTATGTGTCTCTCAGTAGTACTAAATGGCGTCTGGGGATTGCACCTGTCATATACAGGCATTTCTACACATTCAATTTATGGTGCATGGTGTGGGTAACAGTGCTTAATACAACAGTATTATTACATGATTGCAAATCTACATTACCATATGATACCAGAAGATACACATGCAGTCCAGCAGTTAGACCTTTTTGTCAGGATAGTACACTTTTACTGACATACAAACAATATGAGACTCTTCCTGCCATATTCTCTAGTGTATGCAGTACTTGGCTTGAACAATACGGGTTTTATACAAGCAATTCATTTACTACTACTTATATTTTTATTTCCTATGACAGTAAATGCATGGGTATTACTGACCTGCCTCACATCGCAACCTTGCCAGGCAGCTGATGTGGGCCTCCTGGTTCGCGGCCTGCTCTGTTGCAGTTGTGGGGGACACAAGAGGAATATTTAGCCATACCTATCCATGATATACCTGAGCTGGCAAGTATTACCCACATACTGGGGTGATACTTACACACGTCTGGAACATCCCCTGATGCTCTAGCCTCTTGGAGCCACTCCTCCAAAAGGTCCCTGTTCCACCGCTTCAGATCGGCATAGTGGTGCCTCACCTGCTCACCAATTTGGGGTATGCCAATGGCAATGGTGAGGTCGCAGTCAACATGGTCCCAGGCCTCTGCCTTATATTGGTAGCCCTGGTACTGACCCTGCAGCAGTCTCTGAGTAAAGTCTTTAACTAGGAGTCCTGCCATGACCATGGACTCCTAGATGTACCAGAATTGCACCTGGAAGCACACTCCTTTTCCCCTTACTGCCATAGTGCCTGCAAGGGAAAGCTACAACCAGTTATGAGATGTATTCCTGCCTCTTGGGTTTAAGTAGGGCTGATTTCCCACAGTTTTCTGTGATTGGACAGTTTTGAAAAGTCTAAGCTATAGGCAAACCTGCTTCCCTAAGGTTGGTATTGTTTAAAGGGGTATACCACTGGGCACAGTGAGTTAGCTGGTCTACACATTGCTCACACCTCCTAAGCTGGCCTGTGCAATGCTTACCGTTATTTACATTAGACTTTCATTATAATGCCTTTTTGCCATTGTGTTATTATAAATTACACCTTATATGTATGCCTGGTATCCCCGATTGATGTGTATGTACACCCTGTGGGGTCCTTGTGTTTTATTGGGGTCTTCAACACTTTATTACAATTACACCTTTCTAAGCTAGTATAGTCCAGTTTTCAGATTAGTGCTGAATTCAGGACTGTGTTACAAATCTCTGTGTTTTCCCATACCTTACTTGGATAGAAGGAAGTTTCTATGTTCCCCTGTGAGAGAGGGGGGCTTTGAGCAGCCTATCTGCCCCTGGAAGAGTGGTTTCAGCTCAGAAATTAGTAGTTTATTGGCCATTTCGGGCTAATTTCTATCTCTTTCATTTCCCTGCTATAAAAACCATATTTGCCCAATTTTGTGTGCCGGCAGCGTCGGTTAGCTAAGGTGTAACTATTCATGGCTCCACAAAGCCTCCTCTTCAATTTTTCCCTTGGAACTAGACAAACTTTCAACTTAAGCACTCAAGCCATTAATTTCTCACCCCAGCACTTGCTCAAAAGTCTAGACTAGGCTCTCTATTCGACCTTACCAGCCATTCAGTAAAACAGTTCACTGTACCTATCCAGGCATGTCCAAAGGGCAGTTTCAGGTGTACTCTCCAGTCCAACTGGTGAATCTGGGCATTTTGAGGCAATGTTACAACTGTCTCATGTACACAGACAACCCTCTCCTCCTACCACCAAACACTAATACATGCGAGAGATGCAGTTATACAGCCAAACTGGAGGCTAAGCTCTCTCAACCCAAGAGGAGAAGGGAAATACTTGCATCACACCACCAGTCTCACATAGAACCATCAAACCAGCCCCAGCAAAAAACACATATAAATACATGAAAACATACTCAAAGTCTCTAAATAAAAATCTGCAAAAGCAACAGAGACCTCCAAAGCAGGCATCCAAGCAACCTCCACCCCCAAACACAAACCATGAAACACATACGTCACAAAACCAGTGTGCCATGCAATCACAGCCCTTAAGGCAAAATAACACCCAACATTGACTGTATAGTCAGGCACACTGATGTCCCATTCACTAGACTGAATAAGGAGAAGGTTACTGTTAGCTGTCTGTCGGGTGCCAGGATCCACCACATAACACAAGCACTCAGATCACTCCAGAACAAGTCCAAATACAACTCTATCATTGTCCATGTTGGTGTGAATGACCTGAGCTGTACCTCCCTGGACTACATGAAAAGAGACATGGAAGAGCTCTCTGATGATGTCGCCCAGGCCAGTATGACCCTGACCCTGAGTAGCATCCTGCCCTCACCAAGAATGATACCACTGTATAAAGAAAGAATTCTCAATTGCAACAATTGGCTAAGTTTCTGGTGTCATTCAAATGGGATCCAGTGTCTGTCTGCCTGGGATGACATGCTCGACAAACCACTCTGCTTCATTAGAGACGGCTTGCACCTGTCACCCTTAGGATTTCAAATACTGGCCAAGGCTCTTGCCACCCCATAGTGCCTTTTTTAGGCAAGGCTCAAAAGACAAACCCACTGTCATAAATAGCACAAGTAACAAAAAACTGAGGGTAATGCTACTCAATGCCAGAAGTCTAATCCTCAAAATGCACACACTCGAGACACTCCTCAGTATGGAGAAAATCGATATATGTGCAGTAACAGAAACCTGGTTTAAGGCTCCAGAGATCACCCCAGCACTACCAGGCTAAAACTCATACCATACATTTTGGCCACAGAACCCAGACCGAAATACAAAAGGCAGGGGCGTATCCATATTCATCAAGGATACCCACACCTCCAAGTTAGTGGCACAGCACGATGCTTCAGAGATCATCCACGTACAACTAACAATGGGCAAAACTGCAATTCAAATTTTAGCTTGCTACAGATCACCCACCATGTCCCAGGACCCCCATTCCCTGTTTCTGGAAACACTGGGAAACATAAAGGTCCTACCAAGCACCCTAATATTGGATGATTTCAATTACCGAAACATTAACTGGGAGAACTACTCAGGTTCTAACTCCCTTGCCAAACATTTCCTAGAATTCATAAACTCAAACACTCTGGATCAACTGGTCAACACTCCCACCAGAGGTGACACCATATTGGACCTGGTCATCACCAACATGGGCTACCGGTGTTCCACACCAGTGGTCAAACCCTCACTGGTTAGACCTGACCATAAACAAATCACTTTTTATATCCACATTCTACCCCCACACATGGACAAGGAAACCACCGTGAAAAACTTTTCAAAAGCAAACTTCACATTACTTAAGACTGAGGTGGAAAGTTTCAAAGCCCCCATGCTAAAGGATAACCCTGTCCAAGCTGCAAAATCCTTTACTAATGCATTCTATGGGCACCTACAAGAATGCATGGATTGTGCTATCCCAAGCAAAACCAAGACTCACTCCTCCAAGAAAAGGAAACCAGTCTGGTTGACCCCTGCCATAAACAAACTATACAATAGAAGGAGGAAACTAGTACAGAAAAGTGTAAAATCCCAAGAAGGGAAGACATCCCTGATCAGTATCAGCAAAAAACTATGATCCCTCATAAAATCATCCAAGGCGAGCTTCAAAAGAAAAATTGCCAAGGACTCCAAAGATAACCACAAGGCATTATTTAGCTATGTCAAGAGTCTAAGTGGCAATGCTCAGATCTGCTCGGAGTTAGTGCAGAATGGCACAAAATACACTGAACCAACATCGCCAACATTCTGGCAGACAGGTTCAGTGCAAACTTCACCCCCTCTCACCCCATAACCATACCAGAAGAATATAGAGCCCCTGAAATCACAGGCACTCAGGTTAAAACAGCCCTCTCCAAAGCCAAAAACACAGTATCTGCCTTCACCCAACCTAATCCAAGGGGGTTCTCTCTCTGATTCCCAAGCTCTGCAACTCTCATAGTTATCTTCCTATGAGCCTATCTAAGCTCTCAGCAATTTCTATAGCTTCTCTCTAAGCTCTCAACAACTCCTACAGCTACCCTCACACAGCCCAACCTTATAAATAGTGTAAATAGCATTCTACTGTTGATGTGTGTATGTAAAGCGTATTTACATTTTCTTAAAAGGTTTGTATGTAAACTGTTTCCACCCTAACACATATCTGTTTTCCTCAAATGAAACTGTATGGTCCCTACCTTCAAGCTTAATGAATTTGTTAACTATGCATGATATTGAATGCATTTATGTGTAACTATTCTACATACAATTACCTTTAATATTAACTATCAGTTGTATCTAAATTGTATAATGCATCTTGGAGCTTTTCTCCCCGGGCCTCCACTGAAAATGGGTCAGTTCAACCCAGTGGACTTCCCCGGTAATCAAACTGCAAATAAATAAATAAAATCAATGGGACCGGATGGTGTCCCAGGCTGCATCCTACACAAGCTCAAAGACAAACTAACTCCTCGCCTAAACACACTGTTCAAACTCAACCACTCCACAGGCTATGTACCCATAGAGTGGCACACAGCAACGGTTATTCAGCTCCACAAAGGTGTAGCCACAACAGACGCTGGAAGTATCGCCCTATAAGCCTGACTAGCTTGGTCTGCAAGGCTATGGAGCGCATCATCATGGAACTCATTAACAGAGACATTGGGGACCTCCAAACTCTGGACCCTACCCAGTTCGGCTTTGTTAAGGGCAGATCATGCCTCCTAAACCTGGTGGACTTCTTTGAGACAGCTACCAAGGCTATAGACGAGGGAAAGGTGGTACACACAGCCTACCTAGATCTCACAAAGGCCTTTGACACCATTTCCCATTCTGGTATTGTAGACAAGCTCACCAGCCTGAACATAACCCCCTACATCACAAGATGGCTTGCCAACTGGCTCATGGACAGAACCCACATGGTGAGAGTTGCAGGTACTAGGTCCAACTCTAAACTAGTTACAAGTGGCATAACCCAGGGCTCAGTCCTAGGACCCCTCTTGTTCGGCATATTTCTCAGAGGTACAGGTAAGCACAGGAGGGTTATGGCTGACCAAGTTTGCAGATGACTGCAAAGTAGGGGCTATAATTGACTCTCTGGCTGACACAGATATCCTCCAAAAGGGTCTCACTGAGACGGATACCTGGGGTCAAAATCATGGCCTCAAGCTAAATGCCAAAAAGTGCATAGTTATCCACTTTGGAAAAAACAAACTACTACATAGGTGGTCGTCCCCTAAATATGGAAGACGTAATAAGGGATCTGGGGATCCAAGTAGATAGTAATCTCTCCTTTGATAGTAACATTGCCAAAGTGGTTAGAAAATCCTTCTATGTGGCCCACCTAATCACAAAAGGGTTCGCATCCAGATCAAAAGAGGTCATTGTGCCCCTCTACTCATCACTCATCATACCCATCATAGAGTACAATGCCCCATTTGGAATGTACCTTACAAGACACCTGCAACAGCTGGAAAGACCACAGAAGTACCTCACCAAGAGGATCACTGGCCTCAAACAGATGCCCTATGCAGCTCGGCTGAAGAAACTCCAGCTGTACTCGGTTGCATACTGCCTACTCAGAGGTGATCTCTGCCTGATATACAAGGCCATGTACAGCCCAAAATTGATGGACATGCTCCACCTAAAGAAAACCATATGCCCTGGAGCCACAAGCTCTAGAGATCTAAACCTCACCAGAACAATAAATAGGACATGCTGAAAGGATAGATTCCTGTCACAGAGACTTCCCATGCTTTGGAACAAGATTCCAATCTACATTAGACAGAGCTCCTCGCTAACACTCTTCAAGAGAAACCTTGACAAGTGGATGGGAAACAGAAAGTTTACCCTGGGGATCACTTCAGTGGCTCTGCTGGACAGAGGCACAGGGAACTAATCTAAGGGGGTGGCGAAAGCCAACACATTCTGGCTAGGCTTATAAATGCCTTCGGGCAGATAGCCTAGTACCTACCTATGAACTTATGAACCTGACTTCTGGGTTACTGCTGTACTCCAGTTCACATATTTATGTTCTGTAGTGGGGTATGGCACATATGACTGTATACTGATGCCTTTCACAGGTTCAGTCTGGTTATACTATGGTGAGAACTTGTTTGCTACTACCTCATTCTTCTGTACTTCTGTGATGGCTTGGTGGATAACTACTGGGGTATGGTTTATAGGGTCCTGGATTTGAGACCTGCATGACTGTTTATTTTATTGATGGGCAAAACAAGGGCCGTTGGATACAGAGTGATTAAGGCACTTTTGAGCAGTTGTAAGCGGGTTTGTGTGACGGTAAGCACTGCTAACCTGCCGCTACATCTGCTTACAGAGAGTTAGCTATAGAATTTCTTAGCCAGTGTAGGCATTGCTTAATGCCATGCAAATGGGCTTAAGGCCGCTGTCTAGTGCTTAAATATGCTTACTACTGCTTATTTGTGCTTACACCTGCTTACTAGTGCCTTATTCATTATGACACTGACACCTCGCATGTGCATTTACTGCAGTACTCCAGTTCATAAATATATGTTATTTAGTAGGCTATGCAACAAAAATATTGGTCATAACATGCTTTGCCATGTAAAATGGAATGTGCTGCAGTGCGACTCGAACTGGGAATGCCTGTTTGTAAGGCGAATGCTCTGCCCACTACACTATGGCTATGCTTTTTCATTTGCATATATCTTTCTTGTTATCCTCCTCAGCCTTTTAAGCTGCTTTAACTGTAGGTAAGCGATGAGCACACCTGCGCACCTATGGTTAGCTGTAATCCGAGTTTTAAAAAAAAGGGTTTCTTCAATTTATTTATACATTCTGTTGCTGTTATACACAAGGGGGACAGTTGTGGGGATATGCAGTCACCTGTGAGCCGTCTCACTCATTGCATACTCCTTTCTGCTGTTCTACATTGCAGGTGCAAGTTTATTCTGAGAGCTCTGCTCACAGATAAACCCCCTGAACTTTTACACGTTCCATGTAAGCGTAGGAGCTCATTCAGCACTCCTCATTAATATGCATGGCACGCTGCCATCTTGCTCCTAAATGGTCACTTCCATGCAGGACTAAGCTAGTCCTGCATGGAAAATTAGTAAATCTGGGGGTGTGTGACAATAAGTAAATATCAATAAGTAATATGAGCAAAGTGTACACATTACCATTAATGGGTGCAACAGATATACTTACTTGCTTCATGATTCTGATTCATGTATTATTGTAACTCTAGAGCTTTTCATCTTGAGCCTCCTTTGAAAAGGGGTTCAATGCCTAGTCAGACTTTCCAAGTAAACAAATGCAAATAAAATAAATAAAATATTATTTATTATCGTTTACTGATTTTACTGTAGTACCAGTATAGCTTAATAATGACAATACCTTAACTTTCTTCTATGTAATTTTGGATCACATTCCATTAATAATACATAGATCATAAGCACAATAGCTCAGTCTCCTAAGATAACTGAAGTGTTTCTTAATGCAAATATTTCTCATTTAATACCTTTTGCACTAAACACCCATATGAAATGAATTCAAAGGTATGAGGAACGCTACAGCTTAACTTTCTATATACTTGAGCATGCATTCCAACATTTCAGCATAAAAAATAACCTATAGATGCTGTCAAATATATTGTTTTGTTTCCTGTTACATATTTTACAAGCTTTTTGTTTTACTTAAGAATTATTGATATTGGGTTGCAATTTTCATAAACCATCTAGCCACAAATAGGCTCTAAGTACTAATTTTGATTCCTTAATTTGTTTAAAACCATTACATTTCAGTTGCTCACTTTTTCTGTTGATTAATTCTTAGCAAATATCTGTATGCAACAAATAAACTAACAGGCATACTAATGAAAAGTTTTAGCTCGAATAAGTATATACAAATGTTCATTTACTCTTATGCATACATCTCAACTTCTTTACACAAGAATTATGGACCAAATCAAACATAAGGGCCCAAAATTGGGGACATTTTTTAAATAGTGTTTGAATTGACTTAAAAGGTTACTATAACAGTGTGTTTTGCATTAACATGTACTTTCTGAATAATAAGAATGAAACTCTAATGCCTGACATAATTGACTGACTGATAATCCTCACTGATTTACTAGAAAATCACCCATTTTATAAGGGGCGGGGCACACGGAGGCAAAATGGAGAACATTTTGCAAAATCAGAGACAGTTAAGTAGTGTCCCCTATTTACAGTTGCTGCTCCTTTTCTACCCCTTTTACCAACATTCCTGATGCCTTTCAATTTGTTTACAAATGCACATTCTGTAACTCTGTGTGAGTTTAAACACTACTATGAAATCATTTTTTCCATATTTAACTATTTAGTACTATCCATCTAATAGAGCTGTGCTGCCTTCCATGTGTGTGTGTGTGTGTGGGTGTGTGTGTGTGTGTGTGTGTGTGTGTGTGTGTGTGTGTGTGTGTGTGTGTGTGTGTGTGTGTGTGTGTGTGTGTGTGTGTGTGCGTGTGTGTGTGTGTATGTACATGCGCGCATGCACACACGAGTGTTTAGATTCATACTTTGCAGCATTACCAACCACAATAGACTCTGCTTCACTATAATCCTGAATATGATAAAACAACCATTGGAAAATGAATTATAACATTAATTAATAAATTGTCTATATTTTGAAACCAAGGGCTACAGAGCAGAGGTAAGAAAGTGATGAAGTCACACTAACATGCATCCTTATAAACTTAATGTCACCTGGGCTTGATGGTTTCCATAGTTTTTCAGAGTCCTTAGAGAAGTAATTGTCCCATGACAGTGCAGATTATCAATATAATTATTTGTGCTGAAGACTCAAACCCCAGTCCTATGTTCTTGTCATCCCTTTTTGTATTAATAGTACAGACTATAAGCTATGATGACACGTCTCACCTTGTGAAGATTATTCATGAACTGGTCCCCCTACACAATTCTAGGTTAGGTCACAGGCAGTTTTGCTTTATTAATAGTTGACTATTCCATGTGTTTGGGCAGTAATCCCTAGCCTTACTTTACAGGGCTTTCTTTGTGAAGTTTTGAAGGATTGTATTTTTTTGCACCTATGCACGGATATGTTAAGCTTGGTTACAATGGTCCTGTACCAAACTGTAAAGCAGAATATGCTCTTATTGTTCTGAAACTCTGAGCTAATGAGTGTACAGTGTTGTGCTCTGTCCCCATATTTGTATAACCAATAGGTTCATAGGTTCATAGATTGATACTAGGCTATCTGCCTTAGGGCATTTATAAGCCTAGCCAAAGTGTGTTTGGCTTTCACCACCCTTTTAGATTAGTTGACTGTGCCTCTGTATAGTAGGTCACAGAAGGTAGCCCTTTTAAGGTTTGTTTACTGTACCTCTGTCAAGCAGGGACACAGAAGAGATCCCAGGGGTAAACTTATGATCTCCCATCCACTTGTCAAGATTTCTCTTGAAGAGGGTCAGTGAGGGGCTCTGCCTAACATGGATTGGGATTTTGTTCCAGAGTGAGGGGAGCCTCTGGGATATGAATCTGTCCCTCCAGCATGTCCTATTTATTTCTGTGCTGAGGTTCAAGACCCTGGAGCGTGTAGCTCTAAGGGATCTGGATTTCCTGAGGTGAAGCATGTCCATTAATTCTGGGTTGGACATGGCTTTATACGTCAGACACAGATCACCTCTGAGTAGGCGGTATGCAACTGAGTAGAGCTGGAGTTTCTTTAGCCAAACTGCATAGGGCATCTGTTTGAGCCCCTTGATCCTCTTGGTGAGATACTTTTGGGGTCTTTCCAGTTGCTGAAGGTGTCGGGTAAGGTACATCCCAAACGGGGCGTTGTACTCAATTATGGGCCTGATAAATGATGAGTAGAGGGGCACAATGACCTCTCTTGATCTAGATGTGAACACTTTCATGATAAGGTGGGCTATATAGAAGGTCTTTCTAACCACTTTGGCAACGTGATTCTCAATGGAGAGAATGCTATCTACTTGGGTCCCCAAGTCACTAATTACTTCTTCTGTACTTAATGGATTACCACCTATGTGGTAATTTGTGGGCACTTTGTTTTTCCCAAAGGGGATGACTATGCACTTTTTGGCGTTTAGCTTTAGGCCATGGCTTGGTACCAGTTATCCATCTCTGTGAGACCCTTTTGGAGGATGCTTGTGTCAGCTGGAGAGTTGATTACAGCACCCAGTTTGCAGTCATCTGCGAGCTTGGTCAGCCATAGTCCACCCGTGTTAGCCTGTACCTCAGAGAAATATATACCAAACAAGAGAGGTCCCAGGACTGAGCCTTGTGGGACACCACTTGTAACTGGCTTAGAGTCTGACATGGCACCTGCTATTCTGACCATGTGGGTTTTATCCCTGAGTCAGTTTGTAATCCATCTTGTGACATAGGGGTTGATATTTAAGCTGGTGAGCTTATTTATGATGCCCGAGTGGGGTATTGTGTTGAAGGCTTTTGCGAGATCCAGGTAGGCTGTGTGGACTACCTTCCCTTCATCTATGGCTTTGGTAACTGTTTCAAAGAAGTCGACCAAGTTCAAGAGGCAAGATCTGCCCTTAACAAAGCCGAATTGGGTAGGATCCAGTGTCTGGAGATTCCCAATGTCTTTGTTTATGATTGCAGACCAGGCTAGTCAGGCTTATAGGCCGATAGTTTCCGGGGTCTGTTGTGGCACCACCTTTGTGGAGTGGGGCCACTGTTGCTGTATGCCATTCCGTGGGTACATATCCTGTAGTAAGGCTGAGATTGAACAGTGACTTTATATGAGGGTTTAGTTCTTCTTGGAGCTCATGTAAGACACAGCCCGGGACACCATCTGGTCCCATTGATGCTGTGTTTTTTCCTTTGGAGAGAGCAGCTCTCACCTTTGCATCCATGATCTCAGGAAGGCTACACTCTGTTGGGATCAACATTTGCTCTTTTTGGGGGGAAGGGGGAGAGAAGTTTGCACTGAACCTTTCTGCCAGGATGTTGGCAATGTCTGTGGGTTCAGTGTATTTTTTTGTCATTTTGCACTAACTCAGAGCATATCTGGGAGTTGCCTCCCAGGTTTCTGACATAACTAAAGAAGGCCTTGTGATTATCTTTAGTGTCTTGTGCAATTTTCTTTCGAAGCTGGCCTTAGATGATTTTATGAGGGATCGTAGTTTCTTGCTAGTACTGATCAGTGACGCCTTCCCTTTTTGGAATTTTGCTCTGTCATTTAGTAGCTTTCTCCTTCTGTTGTATAGCTTATTTATGGCCAGGGTCCACCAGACAGGTCTCCTGCCTTTGGAGGATTGAGTCTTGGTTTTATTTGGGATAGCATGCTCCATGCATTCCTGTAGGTGTCCATAGAATGCTTTTGTAAAGGATTCTGCATTTTGGGCCATATTTTCCACTGGCCTGGGGACTTTGAAGGATTCCACCTCAGTTTTGAGAAGTGCGAAGTTTGCTTTTGAGAAGTTCTGCACCGTGGTATCATTGGCTAGGGGTGGGGACGGAATATGGATGTCTGGTGAGATTTGTTTATGGTCTGATCTTACCAATGAGGGGTATACCTCTGGTGTGGAATATAGAGACCCCATGTTGGTGATGACCAGATCCAATAGGTTTTCCCCTCAGTGTGAGTGGTGACCAGTTGTTCCATAGCATTTAAGTTTATAAATTTTAGGAACCATTGGGCGAGGGTGTTTGGGCTTGAGTAGTTTCCCCAATCGATGTTTGGGTAGTTGAAGTCATCCAATATAATAGTGTTTGGAGAGACCTTCATATTCTCCAGTGTTCTCAGGAAAGCCGAGTGAGGTTCCTGTGTTTGGGAGGGTGGTCTGTAGCAGGCTACAAACTGAAAGGCAGTTTTTCCCAGTGTTAGTTGCACATGGATGGTCTCTGATGCTTCGTGCAGTGCCACTAACCTGGAGGTGTGGGTATCTTTGATAAATATGGATACTCCCCCTTCTTTTGTGGTTCAGTCCGAGTTTTGGGGCCGGAAAGCATGGTATGAAGTATAACCTGTTAGTGCTGGGGTGCTCTCAGGAGCCTTGAACCAGGTTTCTGTTACTGCACAGATATCGATATTCTCAATACTGAGGAGAGTCTCGAGTGCATGCATCTTGAGGTTTAGACTTCTGGCGTTGAGCAGCATTACCCTTAGTTTTTTTAATTTAATTTCTATGATTTGAAGTACTGAGGTATCGCCTCAGGATATTATGACTAATGCTGAAGTGGGGTGCATTAGTTCAACAAACTTAATTTAAGACTCATGTTTATACAGAGGAGGCATTATTAACTATTAAGTCCATGCTACTTTCTAATCATAGTTCATATGTTGCTGTTTTAATTTGGCACTTTTCTGGATATTTCTTTAATTCACAATAAACTGAGACATGGGAAATCCATAGCCAGTCAAATCTTAGAAATTAAATTAATACATTTCTTTGAAATTTAAATAAGGAGATTATTTTTATAACCAGTGTTATAGAAACACGGGCAAGAATATTTTGTATGGGATAAGTTGGCTGCTTGTCCTGCATGGACATGGTGGGGGTCCATGCCTATTTCCTTAAAAATGGCCACTGAAAAGTTATTTTCAATGCAGTTCACATTTTTCTTCTTTTCTTTTTCTTCTCTCTCTCTCTCTCTCTCTCTGTCTTTAGAATTGTGCAGTTCATAATCCTGGGGCTCAGGTTATCACAGTAGACATCTAAGGCACGTCTATGGATATTATACTTGTTTTTGCTGTTATAAGAGAAAGAAAGGGATATCTTCATTAAATATTTGAGTGTGTATTCTTACAAAAGCCCTCCTGCTGGATGTGGTAAACCTGGAGCCATGCAACCCACTTGTTCAGTATCTTCTATCAGGTTTAATTTTTATAGTGCAGGTAAGGCAATCCCAATTAAACACCATTTTTAACTTGTCAGATCTTGGATTATCATAAGCATATATTAAATCTTATGAAAGTCTGATTAGTAAATCAATGCATTTTCTGGGTAATCTATTGTACTCATTAGGGCTCTGCATTTTCATTTGACTTACATTTGATTGGCCACACAAATTACTGTCAACACTGATTGGACTCAACTTTAGCAGCTGTTTTTTACTGATTTATATATGTATGTATGTATGTATGTATGTATACATGTATGTATGTGTGTCGTCTATTAAATGGGTAACTTGGTTAGTCCAATATCTGTTTTCAGTCATGAGTTTAACCAACGGGTATCATGACTGCAAAACATATGACCGCTTTTTCTGCAATTCTCTACATATATACTATGTATATACTTTGTATAACTAAAAAACTACATTATAAAAGTGTGAGTCCTATGTCAGTAAGTTTCAGTGCATGGTTAAACAAATGCTGAAGTCATTAGTGGGAGAAGAAATAACTTATTGATACTGTTTTCATCTGCATGCACAACAAACAGTCCAAGATTTAATTAGACAAATATTATATGGAAAAGCTTAACTGACTTGCTGGACTTTGGTTTCACCCAGTGCTGGCCGTCCTTGTACCATTCATTTTTATCTGTTAACAGAGTGCCTTTTGAGCAATCTGCAAGACTGCTGGTTGAAATTCGTTTTTCAGCTTTCATTGTGAAGATGGTAAAGGACACTTCTTGACCTCCAGGTCCTGTAGGACATAAGGAATGTTAAAGCTGCATTCTAGAGCTCCATTATTTCTGCTGGGGACAAGTACTTTCTTTTCACTGTGTCATGTCAGGGATACAGGGTATTGGATAGATAATTTAAATCTTAATTATTTCTGACTTTTCAGACTTTCCCAACAAGTGCCTTCCTAACAAATTTGCTAATGACAGACACTGGCCTCCTGGTCCCGGGACTGTAGCTATGGAAAAGTAAGGGGGGCAGCAATCAGACAAGAGTGTTGTACTGGAACTCATTTCAACAACTTCAGCTGGGTGACATCATTAGAATTTAAATGAACGTGTGTGTATGTGTGTTTGTGTAGAAAGGAGATGGGGAACGTAAGCACTTTGGTACAGTTAGGGGGATCAGAGAAATTGTTTGGTTATCAGTTTTGAGACTGCTTCAGGCCACCAGTTCAGGTAGTGATGTACCTGCCTGGTCCTTATTCAGTGGAAAGGCCCTTAATGCAAGTTGTTTCACTGGATTTTTTTCTTTTTTTTTTTTTGAGTTCCCCTTATGGCATGCAAGGTTAAAAGTGAAACCTGTGTTGTGAATATACAATATTTATAAGATTATCTATACATTTTTTTCTTGCTTCTTCCAATGTTAGGTGATGTTTTATTGAAGTTATTGCTTGATGACAAGGAATGGGCCTCTGTACATGACCTAATTTATAGTTTGGTTATTTGAGATTCCTAAAACCTTTTCAGATAAGCTGTGACATTTTGCTGACAGTGTAACATGAGTCACAAAACATTTTTAGCATTCTCAGTCTATATTTTAGATGCAGCTAACATGTTAATCAGCTTGCATATATTATATTGTATGTGCTTTCCACATTAAAAGTCACTGACATACATAAGGGGTGCACTAGAGCATTCCTCATGACAGGAATTGTTTTGGACAATTGACGAGTTTGTCAGTGGTTAGCAAACAGTAACCAGGTGAATTGGATTTTAACACAGGTGGGAAATGAGATGTTAGCTGTGGCATTATTCAGGTAATGTTAAGTGATTTTACACTTTGGGTTGCACTGCATTCTCAGCTGTGTGAGCAATTGGAGTGGAGCAGAGGCTGATTGACCTGTCTTTTGAATAACCAGAAATAACATACAGATATGGGTGCTTCCCAGCCGTTTTGTTATCAGAAACTAATTTTTCAACACTATTTCTGAAACAATTATGTATACAATGCTACTGTCAATGTATTTTAATGGTGGGTACTGAAGCTTTTACGGTGTGCAATCTTGAGTAACATTTTGACAACTGAATAATGGCTGGATTCTGTTAGTGTATCACATTATTTTACCTATGAATAGTAAATAAAAAGGCTGAAAAAATGACTGAGCTCACTGCGATTCCATGCTGTAGGATGACATTTTTGAGGAGCAAACTGCAGATTTCTAATCATCAGCTGTCTCTACACTGATAAACTACACTTTTTCAGGAAATCACTGAACGCCTGGCCTCACAGTATTACCCACCTGGATGACTCTGGAGAACTTGAACTGTTCCTTAAGGAAGAGTTAAATAATTTCTGCTTCTGAATTCATGCAGCTGATGGAGTGTTTGGGATCTGCTCTGGTGCATACTGGCTCAACTCATATTACAGAAAAAGACACTCTGTACATAATGTTTTGAATGACTGTGAAAGTAAAGGTTCGAATAATGATTCCCATAGTCTGGCCACAGCAGCACACACTTAGAACACCCATAAATTCAAACTCTTCTCTGCAGAACTAAAAGACATTTTACATTCTTAGACCTATAGCTTGCATTAGATTGGTCAGCTATCTCATTGCATCAGAATGTTGTAAATGCAATACTGACAGGCTATAACAGTATGATTTTGCTGCTTTGGTTATTGCATTAGCCAACCTCTTAAGACCTGCCCATATATTTTTTCCAACTTTAAAAAACCTGCACACGGCATTGTGACTGTTATGTAAGTGTACTGAAATGGAAGGATTGCATGTAAAGAGATGATGGGGAAATAGCTACTTAGATAATAATAGACTACTATGGTATTATAAAGTTTATTAATCATAGACCTTTCATGGGCATTTTCCATCTGCAAGTGCACTAGAGCAGGCTTTCTGCACTATGAGCGACCTGTGCAGTCCATCTTTTGTCATGTTGTAAAAGGTTTTGACAATGCCTAAAAGCAATAAGACTGAGGATTGTTTCACTGACAAAGCTGACACCTTTAGGAGGCTACCTCACTTGACTAACAAGCAATGTGCATGGCTGTTTTGACTAATTTCAAATGGGAGGTGGTCAAACTGAATGAGTTCAAGGATGGTGTGAAAGTGGCAGGTATTCTCTACCTCAATCTTTTACTTGACTTCTTCATTTTGTCAATGACCAAATTAGTAAGTTAGTTTGCCTAATTGTCTGTCTGTCATTGCAGAATAATTTTTTCCAAAAGGCCTCAAGGAAATTGTGAGAACAATTTTGTTTGACAGTTACAATTTGAATAGCCTACTATGCAAAATTTAATCAATTACACTATTTCATAGGTTCATAGGTCCTTACTACCCTTATAGCCAAAGGAGATCATCAGAAAACTCAGTCACAGCACCTAATAATGGTGAGGTACTAGCAGTGCCCCCCAGTAAGTAGACTTCATGCACATATCCCTGCTGAAAATTTACAACCATCTATCCATACTAGTTTTAAAAGTTACTAGGAAAGTCCTCTACTTGATAGGTAATGAAAGCCTAGTCCAGAAATGGGAGATATGTTAGCTAGGCATCTATCACTCCATTTGGTTTTGCTGATGTGATAGTATAGGTTTAGGTCTCTAGAACAAGTGTTTTCTTTTCCACTTGTTCTATTTAGGTGGAGGAGTTCAAAGAGTGCTCAGTCTTTCAAACCAGAAAAGCTAAGCAGAGATCACCCCTTAGAAGTCTATATGACACTGAGTAGAGATAACGTGCTTTTAGTCTATCAGAGTAGCTAAGGGTGCTGAGACCTGAAATATTTTTGGTGAGGAAATGTTGAAATCTCTCAAGCTGGTTTATGTGTTTGGTGAGGTAAATGCCAAAAAGTGCATTATAGTCAATGATGGTCCTAATAAGGTATGAATAACGTTGAACTGTTTCCTTTTTGGACCTTGAGAATTTACTGCAAAAATACATTGTGAAAAGTGGAAGGATTTTCTTACTGCCACAGAGATATGGTTGACAATGTACTGTTTGCTGTCAACATATTCCGCTAAGTCCGTGTGACTATAAAATTTCATTGGAAGAACATCTATATAATAAGCAACAGAGATGGTAGATTTATCAAAGTAAACTATGTTGCATTTCGTGGTGTTGAGGGAAGTCTATGATTAGTACACTGAGTATTAGTTTTGTCCAGCCCTAGTTGGAGACTTTGAGTATCAGAATGTGATATGATAGCCACCCTCAGTTTGCAATCATCAACACACTTGGTTAGCCATAGTTCCTTGAAATTTGCTTTTATGTCAGAGAAATATATACCAGAGATGAGGGGACCCAGGGCTAAGCCTTGTTGGGAATATTTAGTGATATTCCTTGGTCTATAGCAAATACCCCCAAACCTTAACAGTGTGGGGTCTTTCAAACATTTAGTTATCAAGCCAGTGAACGATGTATAGGTTAATGTTGACTTACGAGAATTTGTCAATAATACCAGCATGGGGGACAGTGCAAAAGGTCTTGGCAAGCTATAGATAAGCAGTATGTACTATATGCCTCTCATCTACAACCTTAGTATTCCTTTCAAAGAACTCAGCAATAATATGCAAAATTCAAGTGTCTTGTTATTTGGTGATATAGTCTTCTGAGCATTTGTTGCTTATTATATGAGTTATAAATAAGGCAACTTTGCCCAACACTCAGTGGCATGGCTAATTACACTGTATAGATGCATACATTTAGAGCATTAAGTTCTGTATATACAACCTACTCCCCCCAATTTGTACTGTACTTTAGTCAGTAAATTTGTGAAAATGTTCTGGTTAGTGCTAAGTTACACATTGCTCTCAGTTTGTAATTTTTTTTTTATTTAAGACAAGTAACATCTCTAGTAAATTAACTCCAAACACATAGGAAGAACGCCCCTTTCAGCCACATTACTAAGCAATGGGAATGGTAAATCTGCACTTTTAAACCATGTCTGTAGCCATCCTGGTTGATATGGGCATTCAAAGACAATGTAGCAGTCATCTCATATTTACTGACAGCCACCTACTATTTAAACTTAACGACACGGTGTGTGAGAAATGTAGTTATACAGTGTTATTGGAGGTAAAGCTATTTTACAAAGCCAAAACAAATAACAAGCAGGGCGTCAGTACCACACAACATAACACTAAGCAAAGAACACACAGCTCAGACCAAACACATAGGCATTCATATGCTGAGGCTCTTAAAAGTAACCTACTTAAACCATAAGGGTCTATTAAATGTAACCTAAGAAAAAAAAGTACCCTCAGCAACCTCAGAAATACACAATGACAGGCAGCACCTACCATAAATTATGCATCCAAGAATCACACTGACTCACTTCAAAAGCCAATAAGACAAACCTCCACACATTCCAATATCATAATAGTAAGATACACCAATGCATCACTCCTCAGGCTGTGCAAAGAGAGGGTCAAACTCAGTTGCCTATCGAGTACCAGGACTCAGAATGGTACCTGATAACAGTCAAGTCCTTGCAACACAAGTATAAATAAGATAGAATCATAGTACATGTTGAATGACTTACCATGTAACTATGTGGACAATATGAAGAGAGACATAATGTAGCTCTCAGAATATGTATCTGTGCCTGGTATTAACCTAACGTGTGAGCAGCATTCTGCCATTACCAAGAATAACGCCACAATACAAACAAAAAAAAATAGTGATTTCAACAGTTGACTTATGTTCTGGTATAATTCTAAGGGGGTACAATATATATACCAGCCTGGGAAGAGATGGTAGACAGTCCAAAGTGATATGGCAAGGAAGACTCCCCCTTCTCCACTACCATAGTGCCTTTTTGGCAATGTCAGTCTTATAAAATTGCAACATAAGTAAATAGAATCTGGATAACATGAAGTTATTGCTGTGTAATGCTAGTAGCCTTAACAAATAACTCCAGTTCCTATAAGCACTACTTACCCTGGAAAACATTGGTATACACATCATCACAGAGACATGATTCTAGACCATTGAAACCACTCTATCAGTACAAGTTATCACATGATCAGGATCACTGTATTACACCAAGGCACTAAAGGCAGCAGTGTTTCTGTAATTGTAATGGGAAAAAAAAAACACTTCATCCCCAGACTGATTAGACAAGACAGATAACAAGATGGAATTACTCTACATCCAACTCACTATTAAAAGCAGTGCTTATAATATCATGGCTAAAGGTTGGCCCCCTCCTATTTCCCCTTGGCCCATATTGCCAATCTAACTATTATGGAGCCCCTGTGTATTATGCTAAACATAATTTTCCCCTTGAAATTTTAATTACTCCTCTGTAAACTTGGGGAATTATACATCCATAAACATGTATATCCAAAAATGTCTGGATTTTGTCAATACAAACTCCCTTGAGCAGTCAGCCCACACTCCAACCAGGAGTGATAAACTACTGGATGTCTTTGATCCCCATCAATATTAACTTCTTCCTAGTCAAATCAGACTAAAATTCAATCGCTTCATCATGTCTGAAGCCTGAAGCATCTTCCAGTGCTTAGATATTCAGAGATTATACAAAGGCTAATCTACTAAAATTGAGTGACAACTTGTTTAAGTTGAAAAGTCCCTTCCAACTTGCTGACTCCACTACTTATACAGAATCCTTCACAGACTCTTGAGCCAACCCATTTCAGATTTATCAAGGGCAGATCCTGCCTACTTAACCCAACAGACTTGTTTGAAAAAGTTCCTGAAGCAATGCATGAGGGCAAAATAGTACATATCACATAAATAGACTTTCCAAAGGAATTTCATTCTGTCCCATACTTGGGTATTGTAGACAGACTCTCTTAGCTAATTGCCAGTACCTATACAACTCACTGAATAGCAAATTGTCTCACTAACACAGGCCAGGATGTTAGGGTATATGGCTCTACCTCCCTTAAAAAAATGTCATTAGTGATATACCCCAGGGTTCAGACCTTCGGTCGCTCATCTTTGGCATTTAATTTTCAGAAGTTCAAGATAGCATTAATGCTTTGAGGTATTCTAAACTCCCCAGAGGACATCAAGAGCCGTCAAGAAGTCCAGTCCCAGCCAAACAGCTGGCATCAAAACCATGGACTAAACCTAAATGCAAATATGTATATAAATGTATCCTTTGGCAGATATGTATCCCCTTACAACTATTACATTGACAACACATCCCTTAAAACTAATCCTGAAGTTCAGAATTTGAAACTATGTCAGTAATTAACTGTTGTTTGATCAGCAAGTGTCCACAGTAGGTAGGAAGTATTTATTGATCATGCAGCTTATATCTAAAAACATTGCATCAAGGTCCATCTCAAGGAATGTAAGTATTGCGCAGTAGTCAGAACTCATTATCCTGATCATTGACTATGATGCCCCTTTTGGTATATAGTGGTTCAAACACTTGTCACAACTGGAATGACTGTGAAACTTTATCACTAAAAAAGTCAAGGGCCTAAACTGTAAAAGCTATGCAGACCATCTCAAAGCCTTGTTCCTCTTCTCAGTATCATACAGGCTACTGAATGATGACCTCTGCCTTATATAGAGAGCTTCAGCAGTGCAATAGTGTCACAAACACCCATTCAGACAATCTCAATCTCTTTTACAAAATAAGCAGAATATTTTGGAGTGATAGGTATGCACCTTACAGAGTAACACTCGTATGTAACCAGCTTCTACCCCACATAAAGCAAAGGGCTTCTCTTATTCTATTCAAGTATAATTGGGGTGGATGGCTTGTTAACAGCAAATTCACCCACAGTTTAGTACTGCTGACCCTCATAAATAAGGAAAACATAAATGACCCAACATATCCCATCTCTGGATTATTTGCATGCAAAATATAAGGGCTAGCAACTGCCATGGGAAAGTAAGGCTAGGCTTCTTAAGATCCTTAATAAGATCAATAGCCTAGTAAGTACCTATGAACCTATAAACGTATGACCCAGGATGAACAAGCATGATCTGTATTTCACATAGCCTGTTATTAATTCAACTGTATTACATTCAAAAGCCTTGCAAATAATACTAGTGAGACTAATAGGTCAGCAATTCTCTGGGACAGTGAAGGGATCACCTTTATGCAAGGGCAAATGCATCTGCCATCCTCCACTCTTGGGGATATAACCACTGAAGAGACTCAGGTTGAAGAGTTGCTAGAGGGGTTTTGTTAAGATGAGCTTTACATTTCTAGGTAGTCTCTTGTTTATATTATAAGGACCCATGGAATTAGTGTTTTTAACTTTGGAAAGTGCCTAAGGGACATGGTCCAAACTGATGTAAAAAGGGGAGACAGAGGGGAGAGAGGGTGGGTGGAATGGAAGAACATTCATCCACAAGAATATTAGCAATGTACTTGGAGTCAGAGAAAGAGCTATATGACTGAGGATAAGTTCAGAACTGTATCAAGGGTTACTTCTAAGCTTCTTAATACAGCAAAATAAGGCTTTATATTTATGTTTTTGAATTAGTTGCGATCCTAATTGCATAGATGGTCTTACATTTCCTAATGGTAAGTTTAAAAAAAAAAATTACCAGTTTTAAATCTCTTTTATAATGATGAAGTGGACACATTTTAGTGATGGTGAAGAGCTTTTTCTTTTTTATATCATTTGTTGATGAAGAAGTTCAACCATTTGGGGTTTAGTTCTAAACGTGTCATTATGCTTAATCCAGATTGGTACACATACAACAACGCATCTATCCAAGATGGAGAAAATTTCAGAGCAGTTGTCAGAAGCCTCACTTACATGGTTTGCTGGGGAGCTATAGTCAATAAAGTCAGTAAATAGTAAATAACTAGTCTTGTAGTAATCCCTGAATGTAGAGGAATTATTTTGGCCACAAAATAAGTTTTCATACAGAAGATTATAGCAAGATAGCCAGACTTAACTAGTGAGGGGATAACAGGCAGGGGGTGCAATTGGTAGAAATGTTTGTGAGGCCAAGATCAAGAAGATTAATGTTTTGCATTCCATTAGTCTAATATACATGTCAGGCATATTGTTAACCACCAGAGGAGATGTTGTGGAAAGCAATTAATAAAAAGCTGAAGGACTTTATCTTGGAGAGGAAAATGGAAAGAATCAAGTGGGAGAAGTTGATTCTTCCAGTAAAACATGGTGGATTGGGATTACCCAATTTGAAGGGGTATGTCAGAGCTACACATAGTTAAGGCTCCTATACATAGCACACACAGGAAACTATAATACAAAGCAGAAACGGATGGTGATGAAACGGGGGAAAGGGGGCTGAAGAAACAAGGAGAGACCAGGGTTTAGGATGCAAGCCTTTAAGGAGAATAACAATAATCATACAAAATATTATACCTATAAAGTAGCAGAAAATATCCTAAGAACTAAGCCAACACAGGAATGAAGAAAGGAGATCCTCCTGATAGGATGACTGAAATTAGGGATATAGACAATAGGCAAAAGGGGCTGGAATTTATTGGAGAAAACTAGCAAAGGAACGATGTTATTGGGGGCAAATAACTAGAGAGGGAAAGGTAATAGAATTGATAGATGCCAAGAATTTATTTGGACTGCAGGTTAGAGATTGCCTTCCCTATCAAGGTTTGATATCAGAGTACAGGCAAAGAGAAAGAAATGTGTGTGGGGGTCCTAAACAAAAGACCAGCACCGGCAGAGTTTTTAGTAGAATCTAGAACAGAAGGTGCCATTAAAAGATGAATAATTAGTATACCATATAAAATATTACATGATAACTATAAAAATTGATAAGAGGAGGTTAGAATGGATTGGGAAGTGAGACTGGATAAGCTATTCACAAAGAAACAATGGGAGGACATATGTATGTCTCCCAAATATGCAACAAAATCTACAAGATTTAGGATTCTTGCACGGAAATGTTTACATAGTTATTTTTATACTCCAAGTAAACTCCAGAGAATTTTTCCTCAGGTAGACAGCAAATGTGGGAGGTGTGACAGGAAAGAAAGAGATAATTGGGAACATATTTTCTGGGAGTGTGGCCAACTGGCAGACTTTAAGTGTTCCCTGCATGATGCATTGTCAGATATGATGGGTAGGTAGATTGGTGTGATAAGGGAGATGATTTTGCTGAGCTATAATACAAAATCAGAATTGCCTAGGCATGGTAAAGCCTTGCTGTGTCTAATTATGGTAGCTGCCAAAAAAGCAATTACTAGAAAATGGAAATACAAATCTAAACCAACTATACTAGAAGAAGTGAATATAGTAACACAGATAAAACATCTGGAACTGATACCTTTAGAAAAGGGTAGGAGTAAAGTACATAGGAAAAATGGGAATTGTGGGAACAATATATACAGGGAAGCAATAAGGTTTAAGAGAAGGCAGGACTTAAATGAGCTATGTAATGTTTGACTGAAAATGGCTGGATAGATTATAAGTGATGTATAATTGTGTCAGTGTGGTTTGTTCATTTATATAACTGTAAGATTGCCTACATCATAAGTGAGGGTTTAATAAAGATGTTTCTTGTTAAAAAAAGAGCAGGAGTTGAATAATTTATGTAATGTTGCTTAGGTTATATGATATATAGCAATATATGTGAAGTATAATGTTTGTAAATGTGAACTTGTTAATACAGTTTGCTTACTTTTATATTAATGTAAATTTGCCTGTGTCACAAGTGATAATTCAATAAAGGTGTTTAAAAAAATAGATTAAGACCTTTGGTGGGTAGACAGATAATTTGGTCAATTGTAATGGTATTTATAAAGTTCAGACATTATTGAAATAGTATTTGTTGTTTGTTGTAAATGTTTGCCAGTATATATAGTTGAAGTCACACATAAGAAAGATATTTGTTTTGACTGTTAACTCTTCTAACTGGTTAAGGGAGAAGAAAAAAAACCCACTTCAATGTAATTAGCCAAATTGCTGCAATTTATTACAACTAGATCCACCCCCCACCTCGTCCATTGAAGAGCAAAAAAAAAAAAATGCAAAAACAGTTGATGCATAGACTGTTCAGAGTGCTACAGCTCTCATTTTTTTGTTAAGCAACCAAAAAAAAAATCTTTTAAACAGTAGCAAATAGTTGCCACAGTTTATACCCTGCCTGCACAGAATGCTACAGCATTCGTGTTTTTAGTTTAAAAAATAAAATAAATAAATAAAATTATTTTAAACTGTAGTAAACTGTTTGCTAAACATGTACCAAACAGTTGCTGCAGGTTAATGCCTTCCTTCACAGTGTACTGCAATGCTAAGCTTTTATTTGAAAAAGAAACAAACAAAAAAGATATATATATTTTTTTTTTTTTTTTTTACTTTTAAACTGTAGCAAACTGCTAGCTTTCAGACCACAAACAGAGTGCTATAGCATTCAGGTTTGACTGCAAATGCAATACTGGCTTTTAAAAGCCAGTATTGTATTAAAGAGAGATCCGGATCATCTGGTTGCATCACTTCCCCAAATCTTTGCATAAGGGCAGTAGTTGACCTGCACTAGCTATATTGCTGATTCGGACATCAGTCATTTCTAGATTTGTATCATGTAAAATCTGGTGAGAAATAATGGAGACACAAATAAATACAGATACTTCCCCGTGGTTGTAAATTCACTACAGGCATCGTACCTTGGAACAAAGGAAGTACTATTACTACAATGGAACCAGATTTCTGTAATTACACAGACAGTGATACCTTTAAGGTTACAGAAGAACTCAGTTTCAGAATTGTTGTTTAGGCTACTGTCATTCTATAGTTCTACCCTGATGTTATTTAGATTAGAGTTTACCTTGCTGGGATGTCCCCAGTTGAACTCTGCCTAAAAAAGAAAGTATGGGTTAGCAAAGCTTTAGTAAGCATATACAAAACAAGGGGTAAATGATGCAGGCTATCACTGGCAAAGCATCTTTGTCTATTTAAAATTTTGTCCCATGCAGTCATACAATGGATTCCCCTAGAATGGCACCAACGTATTGAAACAAGTTGGATTATATATCATTTCTGGTGAGTGACAATGCTAATCAATACCAGGGTCTTGCCTAATACAATGTTTTTCTTCATCTCACCCTGGGTAGAACACATAAAATCATTTACCCCAATAATGGCAACGTAAGGATTTGTAACTTTATTTAGGGTTGTGAGGGGACCTAAAGGTCCTAGTGACATTTCTCTTTAGCCCACCTGATAAGCAATGTGTCTGTATGTCTTAGCATGGAGTTACTAATGACTAAGTCATTTGTGGTAACTATTTGAAATTTCAGGACCTGCAATGCGGAGATTGAATGGCTGAAACAATGGACTTAAATATATTAAGTCTGAGATGCCATTTCTCAGAATATTCCCTTTTCTCTGAGGGGGTGAGGGGATGGAGGGTTTCAAAAAGAAGTTTTAAGGAGAAACGTGATTTTTGAGATTCACTCTTCTCTGGATTTTTGGTCTTCTTCTGTTTTTTTCAGGGACTCAGCATTTCAAGTGCTGACATTTCAATACAGAGTCAACATTTATGGGATGTGCTGAAGTTATTAAAAATGAAATTCTAATTTCATGAGCCCAAATTCTGGAAATTATACCTATGATTATTAAATATAATTTGCTATCATTACCAATATATACTGTATCTATATATGTGCAAAATTAAAATAGATTCTAAATACAGACATTGAATAAAGTCAATGGACAGTTTACATGTAGTAAGTAGAAGAAGAAATACAAGTTAAGGTAAAGCAGCATTCTGACATAAAATGCCATATTTTGTGAAAGTTGCTTTTGTCACTGGTAAAGCATTCCAAATTATAACATTTTTTACAGCAAATGAAAAGCCAATGTCTGTGAAAATAATTAAAAGGATATGGTAGAACAACTAGAGATACATTTGTTGACAACTACATCTTAGACCACATCACCACAATTTTACAGCAAATGAAAAGTCAATGTCTGTGAAAATTATTAAAAGGGTATGGTGGAACAACTATAGACACATTTGTTCACTATGGCAAATTGGATCACAATAGCTTGGACAGACTTTGATGTAACTGCATACTGATGATTGTCATAAAATGATATATGATATCATAACAGCTGAAAGTAAAAGTCATGCATCTGGCTTGTGTTAATCAGAGTCCTTATAGCTTTTTTCTGGTTGTATCTGATTAGGTTGTTCTGGAAGTTTAATTCCGTCTGTGAATTGTCTGGAATGCTCTAAAGTGGTTTAGAGTATACAAAGAAGCATTAAAATTCACTAAATTTGCTTCTGATAAATCTGGTATCCTACATGTCGATTTTCAACAATATGTCTTCTTTCCAGTTCTTTTTAATCTACATATTGTCCTGGATGGGAACTATGAAGATAATACCCTACCTCTTCTATGAATCCTCATGCCCACACCTTTTCTGTGCTCTGGAAAGTTTTTATATGGAATATAGTACCGGATAAGTAAAAGTGTGTATGTGTGTGTGTGTGTGTGTGTGTGTGTGTGTGTGTGTGTGTGTGTGTGTGTGTGTGTGTCAGAATCCTAGAGAGACTGAGATCTTATTCCTGTATTCCACTTTAAAGGATCAGCTACTTTTTCAAGCTATTTTACATAATTTACTTCTCCTAGATGTTTCATACTTATTATTAAAGATATAAAGATAAATCTGATAAAATGGCAACAACTGCTAGTATAATTCTGGATAGTAAGTTTACCTTAATTATCCTGGATTCATCAGTTACCAAGGATTTTTTTTTACCATCTGAAAAATATATTTTAACATTAAGAACTTAATCCAGTGTTATGATCTACAGCACTGGCTAGAGCTCTTTTTTAATCTAGGCTGGATTAAGCCAATGCATTGTATCCGTGACTACCCACAGAAGGTTTTCGTCATTACAACTGCTGCAAAATGTGTCAGCTAGGTTACTATCAGGGACATCAAGAAGTGCTCATGTTTTGTCTGTGTTACAATGGCTGCACTGTCTATCAACTTGTCAAATTATCACATACAGGGTGTTAGGTTGGATCTATGCAGCCCTGCATGAGCAGGGTTCCTTATATCCCAAGGCACTTCTTTGTTATTCATGACATAATGAGGGTCCCCTGTCTGTGAGTGTAGGAAGATGGGGGTCTTGTACCGATTATAATACTATGTCAAACTTCAATTAGTTTGAGTCTGTTTACCATTATGGCACCAACTCATGCAGTGTTCTCTCTCATTGTGTTTGAAGCAGTGAAAAATATTATCTTACTTGTCTCTTCCAAGGCTCAATTCATTTGCATTTATTTATGCAAGCTTTAATCAAAACCATATTTAATCTGGAAAATAATGGTGTTGCCTCCTGTTGCTGTCATTTTACTTAATGGAATTTTATATTATTTGTATAATCATTATTTACCAATGTTATGTTTATATTTTATTTTGTTAATATACTCTTGAGTTTTAGAAAAGTACAATATAAATAATTTATCCATCCACACAGTTATCCTAGAATCTCCAGTGTGCTGTCTTTCAAGATGAAATGGTCATCTGAATAAATTTGTGAATTACACACAAAATTTCTTACCACAACTCAATGCATTATATATAGATGTCCAAAATTAATTTGCCTTTTGTTTTAACATCTGTATATGGTTTATTTACATTTGCTTCAACAGATGGCTGTCCAGAAATGGAAACATCTTTTGCTGATATACCCATATCTGATGATGGGAATATTCTTCTAGACATTAGCTGTAAAGGATCATCAGGTCCATCTCTTCTGGTATGCCTCTTTTCTGTTTGCATGTCAGCCAATGAAATTTTCAAACAGAAATCATTTGAAACAAATTTCATTGTGAATTCATCAGATCACCTTTCAAACAGAAGATATTTGAAATATATTTCATTATGAATTTGTCAGACTTAATGCATTATGAAAGCACCTTGTAGACATTTTATCAGAAATAACAAGAATGCTGAAACTCTGATATCTGTAACTATCTAAACATAGAGAGAGAGAGCGAGAGAGAGAGAGAGAGAGCGAGAGAGAGAGAGAGAGAGAGATCTACCTTGAGATTAAGTAAATTAAAATCCCATGTCCGAATAGTGGCATGGCCCAAACACGGAGTTCGGAGCCTATGCAATTCATTAAACCAGGCTGAGGCGTGCATGAGCCTGGCTGCACTACTCTGGCATGGATACCACTGAATAATGCTAATTGCCTCATTTGCTGGTGAAAACCATGCAAGTGAGGTAAATTAGCAATTCAGTAAGCAGGCAAGCATCCATGCCAGAATTGTGTCCGCTGCAGAAATGTATTCAGCTACTAACCAAATACATTTCTGCAGAAATCAAAAGGGGGCATGACAGCTCAAAGTAAAGCATGTATTATAATCATCAGGCATGCCAATGGCCAAAACTATGGCTATTGGAATGGAGTATAGTTTCAAAATTATAAAAATAAAGTTTTTTTGTTTGGCCAATTTGGGCCGTTTAAGCATAGTACAGTGGCGAGCAGATGAGATCATGCAGAAAATAAAAAAAGTAATGTGAAAAGACAATTATAAGTGAAATCTGCATTTTACCATTATAGTGGGTAGCATGCAAAACCAAAACAATAACAGGGAACAATGGTTGCTAAGGAGAAAGGCTGCGGTGTAGTGGTATAACAAGGAACTAAGGCAGTGAGGTATGCAAATAAGAAAAATTTACTGAATCACAAAGTGGGAGATGGTGTCTGAATACACCTAACCATGCAGGAACTATAATTCTGCAATGTAAGCAGGGGAAGCAGTTGACATGAAAAGGGGGTGTGTCATGCTTGGTGTAAACACATCAGAGCTCTATGGCTACCATTTGAGCTTAGCTAAGCACAGCTAAGCAAGGAGTTGTGTCTGCGGCTGTATTTATTTCTTCCATGAAATAAGGAGCATGTTCACATCCAGAAGAGGTCCATTACTGCTCAAAAGTGTTTAGTTTAGCTAAATGGGTTTGTGCGGCATGCACCGGGTCTTAAACATAAAAAAAAAAAAAAACGGAAATAGAAGAACTGTTCACATTTGGGCAACAGGTTTGTGTGGCACACCATGGGGTTTAAAAGGAGCAGAAATGGGGAGGGGAAAAAACAAAAAAAATGGGAAATAGCAGAATAAAAGCAATGATGTTCAAATAGAGCTGGCAGGTGGACTGTATCATAGTCAGCCAATTACACAGGCAGGATCTGCAGCACAAAAGTATAAACTGTGCAAACACCTTTCAGTCTGGTTTATCCCACAAACTCTGCACCATTGGTGTACACACTCAGGGGAATTTTAACTGACAAAATGTTAGGGGCTGCTGTCAATTTGGTACATCAGTATGTGCTAGAGGCTGAGGGCAGTGAGGATGATAATGCTGGAGACCATCCCAGACTACAGAGGAGGAGAAGAGTGCTCAGACCCAGGATCTAGTGACAGTAGAGCACTACAGGGTGGACAGAGACATACTTCAGCAACTCATCAAGCTGTGCCTGCATCACCTCAGAGCCAGAGCCAACAAAGGGGAACCCATCCCAGTGGATACCAAGGTATGTGTAGCCTTAAGAATACAAGCTACAGGTACTTTCCAAAGACCTACTGGGGATATCATGGGGATGTCACAGGCATCTGCATCCAGGATACTCCACCAGTTCATGGATGCCATGCTACCACATGCCAGTGCACACATTTACTTCCCCAGCACCCGTGAGGAGTGGATCGGCAATATGCAACTCTTCCACCATATAGAAGACTACCCAGAGGTACTGGGTGCCATAGACTACATGCATATCCACATCAAAGCACCACCCGGTGAGCAGGGTAGGGTCTACATAAACCACAATTACTTTCATTTTACCAACTGACAGGTCATGTGCAATGCCTAGGGCATTATCATGAATGTGTGTGCTGGCAGCCCTGGAAGCTATTACAACTCTCACATCTGTCATTCCTCACAGCTGTATCAGGGATTTGCCAGGGGGGACATCTAGTATGGCCATCTGGTGGGGGATTCTGGATGTGCACTGGAGCCGTGGATGATGACACCCATCAGAAATTCACACACACCCACTCAAGAATGCCATAATGAGGCACATGCATAAACCAGGATCATTACAGAGCATGTGTTTGGGATGCTCAAGTCAAGGTTCCGCTGCCTTGACATATCTGGTGGAGCCTTGAAGTACTCTCCAGCCATGTGTGCACACATGTTCATAGTATGTGCCATGCTACACAATATGATCATGTGGAAACAGCTGCAGCAGGAACAGCACAGGGAAGGGCCACAAAACCTCCCACCATTGCCAAGGTCCCCACAGGCACAGAGGGACTCAGAGCAGGAACCTCCTGAGCCAGCTCCTGTAGGCAGATGGAAGCATGTCCAGTATGGCCTGGCCTTGGCAAAGAGGCAACCCATAGCACACACACTGACACTGTAGGTACCCAGGGACTGACACGTCTCTCTGACCCGCACACACAATAAAATGGATGACACACACATCACACTACCGGTAATTTACCATGTATAGGCAGTTTACTGCATGCATCTGACATAGGCAGCCCTCAAGCACCATCCACACAACTGCAGCAGGCACAAGTTAAGTCAGTTTTCTTAACAATAAATGAATGTATTAGTATGTTCTGGTAGCATATCTATGGTATTGCTGCATTCATGCAAGGGAATAGGGTGGCCAACTGGGATAGCAGCAGATAACTGATAGCTATGTTGGACACCAGGAAATGTTTTCCCAATACTGGCCCCCCCACACTATGCAGTAGTACTCAAGGTGACAAGTCCCACTGCAGTATATGTGGGAGGCCAACTAACTGGGGATCATAGGGCACAGGCATGGATGTCAGTGTGGGGGTCCCATACTCACCCCTCAGGCTTATCCAGCAAGTCAGCTGTAGAAAATCATAAATAAATGTCTGACAAAGGCCCACAAATGACAATGATGATGAAATACCCCCTACAGACTTACACAGTGATAGCACAGCATGTCTTGCAGTTGCAGTAAGGCTGTGAATGATAAGAAGTCTGAGACTCAAATGTCTGCTATTACAGTCTGACCTGTGGTCTTTAGTGATATGCCTCTAGACCCAAGACAGGGCAAAATAGTATGCTAAATGAAACCAAAATGTAAAGCAAATATCAACACAGTCTGTGCAAATGTGTACAGTTGACAGGTGTGCCCCCCCCCCCCCATATTCCCACAGAAATGCAGTAACATGTATGCTTGCAAGGAAATAGCAGCAGACATTGCCAGGGCTGCCCCAATACACATGATAACTTGTTACATGTCTACAATATGCAGGGGTCAATGAGCTATGTATATGTGTGGTTAATACTGTCAGGATTTGGCGAGCACTTACTTGCGGCTGTTGTGTTGTAGTGGCCTAAGTACAGTGCTGTCTTTGACAGGGCCATGTTCAGAGAACTACAGTGTCAACTATTATGCATGTCAGCTACACCTACAGTAGGAGATGTACACACTGTTCAGATGTCAATATCTGTTAATGCAGGAAAGCTGTACACGTCATAGATAGGGGGCCACACATATCGACAGTACACAGCTGGGAGTAACCTACACAGTGCCTACCATACCTCTCAACTGTACAGACCTATTGCAGAATGTCCAGAGGTTTGCATCATAATTGTGGTCTGTATAACATGAAATACTGGCTTCCTGGCAATTCTTTGGCAAATCACACAAGACTAAGTTCAGAAAATAATAGCAGATTGTAGTATCAGACTGCATACCCATAGAAACATGCATGCTAATGCAAAACTTGTTATTGAATCCCCTTTCTAGGTTTGTAAGGCCAATACTTAAAAATGGTCCCTACATTTAGGCCTCTGTCTCCCAATCACGTATGGCATTGTCCAGATGTCTGGCTCTCAGATGTTGAGGTACCTGAAGGTCAGTGTACTGCCAGTTTATAAAAGGGTGCCGTCTTTTCTTTGTTAGCACTGACAACATGTCAGTGGCCAACAGCCATACCCCTGGAATGACACAAGTTTTCACAGAAGGAGCACAAGTATGCCTTGTATATCTGTTCTGCTTGTCCTAACATGGCATTTGGCTGCCAACTATTTGTCATACAAGAAAGGGTCATGTCAAAACAGCAATGGCAGACAGTGGGGAAGCAGACATCAAACTCATAAGAGCAAACAAGCAATTACCAAACCGGTCTCCCAACCATCTATGTTTGGTAGAACATGATTAACACCCTGTCCCCATATGTAGGTGTTTGTCTGAATGTCATATTTTGGCCTGTGCCAATGTCAGTCTGTGATGGTATGACAGCTAAGCCCACATGTAACCTCATAATAAGATATAGCAATACAAAACATTTAAGGACCACAGCAAATGGAGTGGTGCAATGATGGACAACCTGCTAAATAGACACACTCAGAGGTGTGAAGTCCACAATGCTGTATGCAATGTAACGGCATGTACCTGCCCACATCAGAATTACAAATACATAACAGCAGCCACTGTGGCCAAAGCCTGTGATTGGAGTAGAGAAGGACAAAGAGACACACATAAGCAGAGGAGGAACACTGGCCAGACAAATGGAGAATGTGCACACTGGAACAGATTTTGCAGTAACATAGGTGCCGTGCAGTGTAAGGGGTCAGTAAACATCACCTGCAAATACACAAAGCACACCCATGTAAGTGGAGGTCGGCAACAAAACCCAAACAATGGACACGTCAGAAGCAAAAATCACATGAGAACCCCACAAACCTACACACCACAGACCATGTAGACTTCACACACACAAGGGTCTTGCAAACACTGAGTCCTTTCTCCAATCTCCAAACACCTACCTTACACAGATAATCAAGCAGTGCTATCCCTCCACCCCATTCCATACAAAATCTGCTGAGGTGACCCCTGTTTGGCATACAAAGCAATCCAGACCCTACCTTGATGGGACTGCAAGTCAACAGCAAGCCAAGTGCCTCAATCCCCCTAGTGATGTTCACCTTGTATAATTACACAGGAAATGTACAAGACAGTCCTGTGATCCCACCTGTGTCTTTGCTGGACAGGGGCACTGTCTGCACTGACATGTCTTAACATGGGCTACACTCTTGCCTGCATGGTTTATAGGGGCTTCAGGGGCAATACCCTACTAATGTCATAGCAAACCACCAACCTATATACAACTCTGTCAGTGGTTCATCACATTACTCTGTACTGCTCTATCACTGACATAATTGGAAGTCACAGTGCTATGTGGAATATATTACACATATAATGGACATGTCTGCACAGTAGAATGCACTCTCTACCCACAGCCTTTAGCTCCCAACCTCTGACAGCAAGACATCTGGACAAGGTCAGAAATAAAAGTGGGACAAAGGCACAATGATATGCACATCTTGTAAATATTGCCCTTACATACTGAGAAAGTTGGAAGGATGAGGGGTTTTGCATTAGCAGGAATTGTCTGAAGGTTATTTAGTCTGAAACAGTAATGTCTGTCATTATGCTGTAACATCAGCCTTCAATTATATGCAACCAACTTGCCATAAAAACACAAGTTTATATAGACTGGATGAAACTTCTAGGCAAACACCTGGATAATCTGCCAAAAAATGTACAGTTGAGAGGTATGGCCACAGCAGGATATGACTTCTCAGGTAAGAAAAATACTACACAAGCAGGAGATCCTCAGCCAGTATATCACCAAGTTGCTGGACTGTTTACTCAGCGTCATCAGTCAACTGGCTGTAGCCACACCTCCCAACTGGCTTTGTTAGGCGAGAATGTATATTGATGGGCTCAAAATATTGGTCTGTGCATCATACATCTTGTATTCCTCTGGTAAAGCACTGTGATTATCTGGGAATGTCTGTCACTAGGTAATGACACAATACATTGCAGTGTCAGACTACAGATATGTCAGAAAATGTCTGCTAAACAAACCCAGTGCCCCTAGGAAAGTCCTGGTTACTTCTGAGAGGTATTACTGTAGCACACAAAATCCCAGACTGGAGTACACCTGTCTCTGGAATGGAGTCCCACTCACTATTGAAGGTCACACTGGACATGCTCCTACACTTAGAGAATCATAGGCCATTTTTGAACCCACATCGGACTATATGACTGTATTGTGAATATATGTCTTTGCATACAGACAGCTATGTACACCTTAACTGCTCCTACACACAACAGACAGGATTACCTGCAGCTAGCTATAGGTGGCCCATATGTGATATATCTGCATCTGTTGAATGTGATACATAGACATATATATGGGCAACAGATAGTAATATGTCAAGCATACACAAGCATAAATGTGGGGAAGTGAGAGACAGATGGTGATAGAAAGAGTGACACATGGGCACACACACAGAGTGAGTCACACACACAGATACCCTGAATGCCATAGAGTAATGTCCTGCTCGGACAGTGACATACTAGTCATAACCAGTTGCACAAGCCAGCATGAAGGTGAGCCCCATTGTGTAACAGTACTGAAGTGGGGGTTATAATATCACTTCACCTGCATGTGTGTGTGTGTGTGTGTGTGTGTGTGTGTGTGTGTGTGTGTGTGTGTGTGTGTGTGTGTGTGTAGGTCTAAGTATTAGAAGGCGGCTCCCATGCAGTACACTTCTCATTGCCCTACTTCGCAAGATCTGCTGCTGTTATTCACCTTAGAAGTACCATTGGACACCTGTCATCCCTATAAGCTCTGTAGCATGTGCGATAACTGTGTGACACTATAGTACAAATAACTAAATAGGTAGGGGTTTTAATCTCAGTCCTGACAAATGTAAGTGTGTGAGAGTGAGGGAGTGTATGTTTTTTAGGTGAAACAGTTTTAAGCCATTCCCATGCACGACACTTCCAAGTGCCTTACTTTAGCAGTCCTGATGAGGTAATTTCCCTTAGAAGTACCTTTGTACAGCCCCACCCTTATAAGCTCTGTGGCACATGCAATAACTCTGTAACAGTATAGTACAAATAACTAGATAGGCAGGGGTTTTATTCCCAGTTCTGGCAAATGTGTGTGTGCATATATTTGTAGGCTGAAGGATTTTGAAGACTTTTCCACCCAGTGCCCAACTTTAGCAGTCCTCCTGATGTCATTCACCTTTGTAGCACCTTTGGGCATTTGTCAGCTCTATATGTTCTGTAGCACATGTTATAACTGCGTAACACTATACTACAAATAAGTAGATAAGCATGGGTTCTACTCTCAGGTCTGGCAATTGTGTGTGTATAAGTGTATGTCCAAGAATTTGTAAGTGTGTATGTTTGTAGGATGAAGTATTTTGAGGACTTTCCCACCCAGTGCCCTACTTTAGAAGTCCTGCTGTCATTCACCTTAGAAGTACCTTTGGCCTCATGTCAGTCCTGTAAGCTCTGTAGTGTGTACAATAACTGCATAATACTATAGTACAAATAACTAGGTAGGCAGGGGTTCTACTCTCAACTCCAGCAAATGTGTGTGTATCAATGTATGTGCAAGAGTTTGTAAGTGTGTATGTTTGTAGAATGAAGTATTTTGAGGACGTTACTACCCAGTACACTGCTTTAGCAGTCCTGCAGATGTAATTCACCTTAGAAGTACCTTTGTCAGCTTGTCAGCCCTGTACGCTCTGTAGCACATGCGATAACTTTGTAACACTATAGTACAAATAACTAAATAGTTAGCGGTTCTATTCTCAGCTCCGACAAGTGTGTGTGTGTGTGTGTGTGTGTGTGTGTGTGTGTGTGTGTGTGTGTGTGTATGTGTGTGTGTGTGTGTGTGTGTGTGTGTATGTGTGTGTGTGTGTGTGTGTGTGTGTGTGTGTGTGTGTGTGTGTGTGTGTGTGTGTGTGTGTGTGTGTGTGTGTGTGTGTACAAAAGTTTGTAAGTGTGTATGTTTGTAGGATGAAGTATTTTGAAGACTTTCCCACCCAGTGCCATACTTTATCAGTCCTGCTGATGTCATTCACCTTAGAAGTACCTTTGGGCACTTTTCAGCCCTGTAAGCTTTATTGCGAGTGTGATAACTGTGTAACACTATAGTACAAATGACTAAATAGGCAGGGGTTCTATTTTCAAGTCTGGCAAGTGTGTGTGTGTGTGTGTGTGTGTGTGTGTGTGTGTGTGTGTGTGTGTGTGTGTGTGTGTGTGTGTGTGTGTGTGTATAAGTGTATGTACAAGAATTTGTATATTTGTAGGACAAAGTATTTTGAGGACTTTCCTATCCACAACACTTCCCAGTGCACTACTTTAGCAGTTCTGCTGATGTCATTGCCCTTAGAAGTACCTTTGGACAGCACTCAGCCCTATAAGCTCAGTGACACATGTAATAACTAACAGTACAGCACAGATTAATAGATAGGCAGGGGTTCTACACTCAGTGTTGCAAATATATGCGTGTGTGTGAAGGTGTTTGTAAGTATGTATGTTTGGAGGGTAATGCATTTTGATGCCCTTCTCACCCAGTACATTTCCCATTGCTACTCCTTACAAGGCCTCTTGATGGAATCACCTTAGACATACCTTGTGACACTGTTAGATCCTATAAGCCCCATGACATGTGTGATAACTATGTAACACTGTAGTATACATAATTAGATGGGTAGGGGTTCTAATCTCAATACTGGCAACTGTGATACTGTGTGTGTGCGTGTGTGTGTGTGTGTGTGTGTGTGTGTGTGTGTGTGTGTGTGTGTGTGTGTGTGTGGGTGTGTGTGCGTGTGTGTTTGAGTGAGACTCGTATCCCCTGGGAGTGTGAGTTATACCATTTTGAGGCATATACCACTCAGTACACGTCCCGTTGCCCTACTTTACAAGGCCTCCTGATATCATTCACCCTAGATGCACCTGTATACATTTGTCAGCCCTCTAAGCTCTGTGGCAGGTGCAATAACTGCATAATACTCTAGTGAAAATAGTTAGGTTGTGGTTCTAATCTCAATACTGACAACTATAGTAATGTGTGAAGCCTTTCCCTGTGGCTGTTGTGTGTCATCAGTTATTCCATTTTAAGGCCTATTGACCCCATACCAATGACATTACTTTAAAGACCCTGTTAATGGCATCTGCCTCACATGGACCATGTAATACTATACAGCCCATACCAGTCATCTGTAGAGATGTACATGGGATATCCATATGTTTGCAACCTATATGTAGTCTGTGTCCATTGACAATGAGCATTCCTGTGATATCATTGCCAAATATGTCACAGTTACCATACTGACATACATGCCAGCATCAGACATTGTACCTGACTGACACATGCTGATACAATTTCTGTCACATTATCACTTGTGCAGGTATGTAGGAGCAGTAGATAAGACCAATCGCTAAGTATAGTGGGTTATCCCACCATCCATGAAGGCATTTGCAAGATTACCTGTTGTAAAAGGTTGGGTGCTATGTCCCAGGCATATAATGTATGTGGAGCATGGCATGTGTATGCAGCACTATAATACATACAAGTGGATACATAGGGTTACTAATATGTCTACTCACAACTGTGTATGTGTTTCTGTATGCACAGCCCCTGTGGCTGTCTTCAGTGTGTGTATGTGATGGCTATACCATTTTGTGTGCCTCTTATACCCTGTGACTCCCCCATTGCCAACCTAGTGTTGGCCCATACAGATGTCATCAACCATATAAGCACAGTTACACAGTTTCTAACACCAAGCCACTGTGGTGCAATGGTCGTATCACTGTGTATTGTACATTAATAGATGGGTAGGTCATCTACTCTAATAAGTGTCAGCTCCATGTGCATATGTGCTCAATGCATGTCCCCATGCAGCAGTGTATGTGTGTGTGAGCTGGCTATAACATGTTAAGGACCTCTGAACCCACCATTGCCAATCCTAACAGTCCCTGTAATTGACACCCACTTCAATAGTAGTGGCAGACACTGCCACACTACAGTACCACTGTGCTATCTGTGTTATGTATCTGGTGCTATCATTCCTAAGACTGTACAGGTAGGGGCTGTGCTCAGCCCTTTGTCAGCTGACCCATGTACAGGACTACGACTCTGTGTGCACTACCAACATGAGAGCCCAGTCATGAATATGAGATAGCAGACATACATGCTTGTGATTGTCAGGTTAGACTAACACAGGCTGACCTGTGTCAGGAATACATATCCCAAACCTGTCATACACAGTACCAGGCAAACCCTTATCAACTGCATGATCGTCAATTGGATGTGACAGAAATGGCAGGGGCAACAGGTGCTGATAGTTGAATCTGTTTCAGTGAATGCAATGGCTAAGCTGGTGAGGAACCTAGTGCCAGTACTTAAGTAACTCCTCTGTCGATCACCCTTGTCCATCTGCCTGTGTGTGACCTCACCTGCTGTCTGCCTATGGCTGGTCTCTACACTCACACTTGCCATACTCAACACACTAGCCTGTTCCATGCCCCCACCCTTATCCTGTCCATTATCCAGGGCTGCTGGGGACTGGGTATGTGTGGGCATACTGACTGTGTGTGGGGACATGGTGGGTGAAAGTGGAATACCAGACAATGGCACTGATTCAGGCACCAACCCCACCTGTGCCTCACTATGACCACCATCATCATGGAAGTCCATTAAGACACTGACATCAGGTTGTGAGGGGGAGGGACACCAACCCGTGTTCACCTACGAGGGGAACACAACATATGTAAATGAATACCCTGCAGTATTATGTTTGCTGATGTATATATATATATATATATATATATATATATATATATACACACACACACACACACACACACACACACACACACACACACACACACACACACACACACACACATACACACACACATGCGCATGCACACATACTTGTGATACAGTCTGGCACAGCTGTGACACCTATGGGCACCTCAAGGCAGGCCTTATGGTAGTTCGGCCTGCCACAATCCATCTATTTCACTGCTACTGTCAGCCCCACAACAAAGGGTGACAAATTCTACTGTGTGATGGGCCTAGTAGCAGAATGGTAATTGTAATGGTAATTACTGCCATACAGACCACACACAATGACAAAGTGTAACAATATGTGATGATAACTGATGATGGGACAAGACTATACACTATCACTGCAGTACATGCACAGTTCAGACTCACAGGGATTCATTTCAGACAACATAGCAGGACAGTCTGCAATACGCACTGGAAACATGAAAGTACTAGGTACATAGCCTCATAAGATGATACCAGGATATTGGCCTTGATGCCCTCATAAGCCTGCCCAAACATTCACCCATGCCCCTTCCAAGCCAGCACCTGTTTCCCCTGTCCAGCTGGGACACATGCAGGATCCCAAGGGTATCTCATCCATTTCTCATGCAGTCATCCAGCTTCTTCTTCAAGAGGGCTATACACGTACTCTGTTAGACATGGGGAGGGAGTGTATTTTACAGACAGTGTATTTTGTGGGACACTACAATATCTCACCAACAAATACTGTACATGTCATAGACTAGGTGAGGGCCTTGCATGTGGGATGTGTTAGTGCAATTTGTCTTACAGATATGCAGACATGCCATCAAGCCTTGTTTGGACGTGGCCTTTTATGCCAGACACAGGTCACCTATGATCAGTCTCTATGAGACTTAGTACAGGGACAGGGCTTTCAGCCTACCTATATAGGGTAAGTGTTGCAGACCTTGGAATTGCCTGGTCAGGAACCTCTGTGGTCTCTGCAACTGTTGCATTTGCTTGGCCAGGTACATGCCAAAGGAGCCATTGTACTTGGTAATGCATCTGATAAGGTTAGAGTACAGGGATATTGTGGCCTCCGGTTCCTTGATGACATACCCGTATTTGTGAGGTGGGCCATATAGACAGCCTTCTGTACAATGGTGCCCACACAGTGGGAAACTGCCAGGTTGCTACCAACTTTGGTGCACAAATCACCTCACATCTGATTGCATGCTCAGTAGATTATTGCTGTCATAATTAGTGTGAATGACATCTGCCACAGCATGGAGAATGATGCCTCTCCTGGCATTCAGTTTGTAGAAATGCTTCTTGCACCAGTCATTAATTGGGTGAGGGCCTCTTGGGGGATGCTCCCATCAGTAGGAGAATTTAAGACAGTGGCCAGCTTGCATGCATCTGTACACCTGCTCAGCCACAGACCACTGCTTTTGTCCTGTACCTCAGATATGTATATCTCAAACAGTAGAGGCCCCCAAACTGATCCTTGGAGTACACCACTTTGGAAGACTCTACTACTAGAGGTGGGGTCCACTACTTTGACTGAGTGGGTACTGTCATTGGGCCAGTTAGCTACCCATCTGGTAACATACAGGTTGGTGCCTAGCTCTGTAGGCTTATGTATCCTGGCCACCTGGGGATTATTGAGAGAGAATTGGGATATGTGAAGGTAGGCATTGTTCACCATCTTCCCCTCATCCTTGTGTTTGTTGAACACTTCAGAGATGTTGACCAGGTATAACAGGCCTGATCTCCCGTTGACAATACCATGCTGTGTGGGCTCAGGCATTTTGATGTTGCTAATGTCCCTGATTATAATGCCCTTGATATTGCCTTCCATGCCCTTGCAGAGCAGGCTAGTTAGGCTGATGTGCATAAGATTGGCTGGGTTGGTGGATTGCTCCCTTTGTGTATAGGGATGACAGTGGCTGTCCTCTGTGCAAATGCAATGTCACTGGTGCTCAGGCTGTGGTTGACTACAGTGTGGAAAGGATTTGCGAGCCCATGCCTGTGTTCATGTAGGATGCAGCCAGGGATGGTATCAGGCCTATGGAGACTTCTGTGTGTTGCCTTTCAGAGAGCATTGCAGACCTGCTTCCTGATGATGAGAGGAGGGGGCAGGTATTGTGCATGCACATGTGTACCAATTGGGGGACAGGGGGAGTGATGTTTACACTTCACCTGTCTGCAGCCGGTTGCCTATATCTATGCCGTATGTGCACTTGATGTTACTGACCACCACTACAGAGCAGATTTGTGTGTTGCCTCTGGGATTGCAGACACATGTGTGGAAAGCCTAGTGACTGGCCTTGGTGGATGAGTCCAATTTGCACTCAATGATAGCCTTAGAGTAATTCACCTGTGACCTTATTTGCTTGTGCAGACCAAGTGATATTGCTTCCAATAAGGCATCTGTTCCTTCTTAGCCCTGTCCAGCAATTATCTCCAACTATTATGGTATTTGTTTATTGTTGCTGTTCACCATGGGCATTTACCCTACCTTGAGGGAGATGATGTTGTCCTGTCAGGTATTGCTGAGTCCATACAGCTATGTAGGTGCCCACATAGTATTGTGGTGTGGTTCTGGACACTACTGCTAGTTCCAACTGATTGGATGTTGGCTGTAAAGCTACTTCTACCTGCTCTGAGGAGATTTATAATCATTTGTGTAAAGTTAATTTTGTTAGACCCTGACAAGGGGGGCAGGGGAGATGGTGACCTGAACAGTTATGGCTATGTGGTCAGATCTTATCAAAGAGGATGACACTGTAGGAGTGCTACAGTGGCTACTCATGTTGGTTAGGACTAGGTACAGGTTATTTCCACCCATCATAGGAGTTTTGACTGGCTGATCCACTGCATTGCCATTGACAAAGCTGAGGAATCTCTGTGCATTCTTGTTCAGGTGGCATAGGTCATGCACACTATGGTTGAGTAGTTGAAGTCACTCAGGACCAGGGTAGACATTTGAATCCTGACAGATTCCAGCAAGTACCAATAGGTGTGGTGGGTGTCCATAGTCATGGTTGGAGGCCTGTAGCTATCTATGATTTAAGTAGGTATTTTTTCAACTGTTAACTGCACTCGGGATGTCTCCCATGCATCATGCTGTTAGGCCAGGCTGGAGGTGTGTATGTGTATGTTATGTTTAACACTCCACCTCCTGTGGCTTTGTAGCCCTCCATTTGGTGTCTAAACGTATGATAGGATGAGTAACCTGGTAAGGTTTGTGTGCTCTCCACAGCTACAAAGCAGGTGTCAATGACTGCACAAATTTCAGCATCCTACAGGACAAGGTACACCTGCATTGACATGAGTTTTATGCTAAGACACCTAGCTCCTGTTAGAGCAAGACATCTGCACAGGGGCACACGTCACTGGTGGGTAAAGGCCAGAAAATAGTCTCACTTTATGAATCTAGCTGAAACACACATAGCTGCCAGCAAAGACAGTGTCACATTTACAGGTCTACTCTGCAGGATATGACTTCTGACAATCAAAATGTATGCTACTATGCTATGACTTCAGTCTTTAATGGGTTGCCAGTGATGTGCCAGACAATACGCAACTATATGAGGCATTGACTACAAATAAGAGGCAGACATGTTGTTAGTCTGCAAAACTCTGGACAGTTGTCAGGTATGGGCTCAGTATATAACATACAGTTCAACACGCACTTCTGCACCTGTTGTGTACTATGCACATACCCTGTATAAATCTCTTACCTTTGTAGGACAAGCATATGGATCATAGTAGCATTCGCAGGTGACATATGAATATGTACAACATCCCAGGTAGCTGGCCTAGCAGTGTCACACTCAATATTTTACAACAGACAATCCAGTAGTAGTTATACATGAGCTGACCTTTGCTGGGGTGACACAGGGGCCAGAGATGTAATTCCTATCAATGCAGACAAGGCAAGCAGGAATGGCCATAGGTGCTGGATAGCAGCATGTGAGTCCAGCAAGTCTTGTTGCAACCTAGTGTTTAATGTCCTATTTGACATTATTGCATCCCCTTCTTCATTCCATTACAAGCTATGAGTGGCGTACCTGTTATAGTGCTGAAGAGTTTCCTCAGAATACTGCAAATGGTTAGGTTTTTGTAGTCACAATCTGTCTTTGTGTAGATGGGTTCAGACCTATGTTGCATAAGGAGTAGCTTGCCTTTTGTAGGTAATGCTCATGAGTAGGTAATGGCCTGTGCACCAATCAGTGTCTCCCCACTTGCTACTTGCATCCAGAGCAGCTGTGTTGTCTTTCCATTAGCCAATGCCATAGCAACACACTGCTATAATTAAGTCCTTCATGTGGACCTTGCTCCTTTTCCTTGCCTGTGTGGAGGACATTATGGAGGTGTAAGGGCTACAGCTTCACAGACAGTATGTGGAAATTCCTCTCAGGACAAGACATGTGGAGACAGCCCAACAACATGGGGACAAAGGTCCAGAAATGAGTACAGATTGTAAGTAAGTATTGCTGTTATACACATAGAGGATTGCTATATTAACAGGGTTCATCTGGACATGCATTTTCTGTGTGACCTGATGTCTGACAGTGATATGTCTCTGACATACTTCTCAATTGTCCAGATGCCCACAGACTGCCCAGAGGTTTTCCTGTTATGTTTTATATGTTCCACAGACAACTTCTGTTTTTGTGAAATTAGTAGGATAATGTGAGGATTGTAGTCAGTAAATGTTGACATCCATTAGTGTTTCAGACATCATATCCTTCAGGCATGTTATGTTACAACAAACCCTGTAATGCCAGCAACTGTTTCAGTTTGTAATACCATTATGTGAGATATGTCCCTCTTTCTGGACCCCTGTCCTCCAAGTATGTCATGCTTTGTCCAGATGTCTTACAGTAAGAGGTTCAGAGGTATGGCATATCATTATTTAGTGACTGCACTCCTGGTATCATCCCCATTGACTTAGCAGACTCCTGGAAGTGGTATGCAGCAGTGGTCATAAATATGGTCCGACACCCTGGAAATTCTGTGGAAATCTATACATTTGAGAGTTATGTATGTCTGGCCATTGTTAACAGACTGCCAGTATTGTGTAGCAGTGTTGTGTGTAAATGTTTGTTGGGCTGATTAGGGAGAGTAGCAGATTTTAGTGTCATAGCTCCTTTTCTGTCTGACTGTGCATGCTGCTACAGTTGCTGGTGGGTGGCCTGTCAGGTGTATATGTTTGCAGGGGCAGACTGGGAAATTTCCTGTAACACCTCAGGAGTCCCAGTAGACTGTGAGTTGGGCCAGTGTATGTTGGTGTAGTGTGTGACTGGCAATCAGGATATGTTTGTTCAAATAGTCTTTCCTACTCTAGATTTCATTTGGGGTACTGGTAGGTTGCTGTGACTGTGGTGCAAATGATTGTGGGTGGACATTTTAGTACCAATATCTGCTTTTCACCACAGTTCCATCCCTGTAGTGCATGCTATATTTGGGAATACATGGGTTATTCCCCAGAGCTGATTTAGGGTAGTGTCATGTTGGTCTTACTGTGGTTCAGAGAGAGCTGGGTGAAATGGTTGGCAGCTCTCAGTGTTTTTTCTTTGCTGTTACACGACTGCAGTCATACATCTCCACTGCCCAGATGTCTAGACACTGTCCAGATGCGTAGCTCATATGTTTGGTCGGTTCCCCATAACAGTCGTGGTTTCTGAGAAATCACTGGGATGATGTGAGCATTGACATCAGTAAATAATGACATTTATTTCTGTTTCAGACCTGGAATCTATCAGGAATTATATGTTAAATCAAACCATGCTACTCTAGCAGACTTCTATGAATATAACAGCCATATTTCGAAGCTGTCACTATTTTTTGCCCTTTATCCCCACACTTTGTCAGGCTTTTTGCAGATGTCTTGCAGTAAGAGGTTGGTTATCTATATATAAATATATAGGTTCATAGGTTCATAGGTTGGTACTAGGCTATTAGTCCTAGGGCCTATACAAGCCTAGCCATAACATTTCCCTGGCTATTTCTTCCTACACTATTTATTTCCCTGGACCCCTGTCTAGCAGGGTGACTGACATGATTCCCAGGGTGAATTTCCTTTCTGCCATCCAATCGCAATCTATTCCAGAGTCTGGGGAGTCTCTGGGTCAGGAACCTATATATATGTGTGTGTGCATGTGTGTGTGTGTGTGTGTGTGTGTGTGTGTGTGTGTGTGTGTGTGTGTGTGTGTGTGTGTGTGTGTGTGTGTGTGTGTGTGTGTGAGTGTGTGTATGTGTGTGTGTGTGTGTATTATATATATATATATATATATATATATATATATATATATATATATGTATGCAAGAGTACTACAGATATATATTTTTCCCTTATGTGAAATGACTGTAGTGCATGATATGTTTGCAAAAACATTACAAATTCCTACAGCTCAGATGGTATAGAGGTACATTTGTGTGACTGTAGTGTAAAGGGTCCTGGTTGCAAGACTTGGAAGTGATGACTTTTTTCATTAAAGGAGAACTGCACCTGCAGACTCAAAAACATGTTTATTTCATCATGGTTTGGTGTTTCCTACATTTTAACACCACTCTTGGACTACTTACAGTTTTTAAAATATTTTTATACGTAATTTTTGAGTCTGACCACATGGGGTCCAGAATCTTTAAATAATTCTGATTGTTTAGTCTGTCCCATAATGCAGTGCTTGTCTGTAAAACATTATGTCATGTATGCCTATTTCTTCCTGAGGCTCCTGTCATGGCATTGATTTTATATGCATACACTGCTGGCTTTCAGTCAGTTAGTTTTAAGTAACATCTCATGCCATTCAATGACTACTTAAAATGCAAACAGTGCAAATGCCACAGACCTGACTTTCAAAGTACTTTTTACTGCTGCTTCTTTTTAGAATGGTCATACTGCAATGTTATTTGAAGCCTGAATTATACTACTTTGACTCATCTCCCATCCCCCTTCACACCCAACTTCTCTAGCTGACAAAGTGCTAAGGGTAATTTGAGTTGTTACCACCTGTGACTGACAGCCCACAGCAGGAGACTTGATGCATGTACTGTTTCCTTGTTCTAGCCTTTACTTTCTGTATGGGTAGGGAAAGGACCAGGCAGCTGTGACATCACAGCATGGGTGGGTTTTTAGAAGGTCATGGAAATGTCAGTTTGGGGAAGGAATTGACCAGAAAACTACTTGTATTCATGGATGTTGATGACATCAATGAATTGAAGACTGCAGCAAGCTTTTCCAGGGTAGGACTAAAGTTTTTTTTGAAAGTGAAACCACCACAGTACAGTAATGTACTGTTCTAGGGTAGAAAAACAGTCGATTTAAAATATTTTACATGTTGTTTTGTTGTTTCTTCATAGCAGGGACAGTAAATTGGGAGAAAAAAGACAGAAAGGTTGAGCATTTAATAACAGAATCCCATTGTTGTCCTTTAATGTTAAATGACAAGAATGCATGATATGTTTGTAAAAGTATTATAAATTCCCACAGCTCAGATGATGTAGTGCACAGCAACCTGGGTTCAAGATGTGGCATGGCTGATTATTTTGTTGCTGGGCAGAACAAGGGCTGATGGAGACAGAATGATTAAGGAACTTTTAAGCAGTTGTAAGGGGGATTGTGTGGTATTGCATGGTGTTAAGCAATGCTAACAGATGGTTAAGCCCTCTTAGTTTCACTTAGCACCACTTACTCCCACTTACGCCTGTGCTAATTTTAATTAAAGAAAAGAAAAAAGAGTGGTGAAATGAGGGGAAACAGGGAGTAAAACATTAGGTAAACCAGTGAGGAATGTGTAGGATGGGTGTAGGAAAGGACCATAGCTCTACATTTCTTCTGCAGCAACAGCTGTGAATAATGTGTAGAATTTGGAATTTACAGCCTCACACCCCACAGGGAGGGGGTGTTGGTGATAGACATTTGTAGAATAATGTGTGGGTAGATTGATTAATTTCATTGTACATGGGGGCAAAATGTAGCGCTATGTATGGGTTAATTTGTTTTTGTGGGACAGATGCCCCTTTTTCTTTTTAAGGTGAGAGTGGGATGTTGAGGAAGGGCTGTAGGTATGTTTGGGGAGGTAGGTTTGACAGGATAGGTAGCATTTGCAGACAAACAAGACACACAAGACAGCAGACAGGGGCAGTATATGACACATAAGGGGTAAAAACCCTGGAGGGGAGGGCGGTTGGAATCAGAGGCCCATGTACCCCCAAAAAGATACAGTGAGATTGAGGTGCAACCCATGTGCCATCACCACTGCACCTTCACGGCCCGAAGTTCGCTGTGCTGGGGGCTGGACAACAGGGGCAGCTTGCCCCTCGAGGGGCACCAGGCAGCCCTCCATCTGGCACAGCTGCCCACCCAACTCAGAGAGGATGATGCTGCGCACCATACCCCAGAACATTCTGTGGATGACGGGATCCTCTCCACGCCTGCACCCAGGTGGGGAATGGGCCCTGTCCTCTGAGGCAGTTCCACCCAAAGGTGGTGCAGGAAACAGTGGAGAAGGATGTTCTGGGTTGAATCCCAGATGTGCTGGGCCCGGTTCCATGGCCAGATGGAGTGAGACAGATGGATCCACTGGGATCTGCCTTCCCAAACATGCTATGGTGTTGTTGTTTTCCCAGATATATTGGTTAGTCATGAACAACACATTGCAAAATTATTTATAACAGCATGCATGGGTGTTCCAATTAGCCCAAACCAACAGATTTGAAACAGTTGCATAGCAAACAGAACACATGCATAAATGGAACAACAGTAAGCATTTTAACAGCATGCAAGTTACATTGATGGCAACAGGCCACCAACAATGGTATTTGAACAAGGTATGTTAATATGCAACCAATGAAATATATGAACAATAATAGGACACTGTCCCAATAATAGGTTTTGAGAACAACATACCCATAGTATATGAATAATGATTATTGATGCAGATGACGGGTGGGGGGAGAGAATAAAAAGTGCATTAACAATTGTATCAACTTCTATTTTTCATGGCAGTACTGCTCAATACTCTACAGGTCTGCCCTCACTTTACGTCTACCTATGGCCCATAGCTCCTGTGACATATACATAGCTGTTAGACTGTCAACCTGTAATGGTATGAGGCAGACAGGGTGAACTGTAGCTACTTTACTGGAGAGGGCTTTTACATGTCAGGGTTACGTATTTGAAAAGAAGAGGTACCCT
>NC_056737.1:663483912-663691412 GCF_019279795.1 Protopterus annectens | reverse complement strand
ATAAATCTAACTGTACCTCTAATCTTACAAAAAGGAGACTGCATGAAAGTGAACTGACTTGTATCAAATTTAAAACCATAAAAATACTTCTTTAAAAGATAAATAAAACCAATTTCTACTTGCCTTTTTTTGCAAGTTGTAGTATTTATTTATTCACGTTTATTAACTGGGTAAGAGATCAGGTCCATGGACCCTTTTCAGCTTCATTCAACCAAACCACAAGGATTTAACAGTAGAACTGTATTATGAGAATATAAGACCCTGACAAAAAACTTACAATATCAAATTAACAATAGCATGAAAAATTACTAAAGAAAAAATAGAGAGCATCTACTCCTGTTTGTAAATAAAAAGATAGTGAGAGGTTTATTAGCATTATGTATACAAAACATGTTCCACAACAGACATAAATGCAAAGTTAAACAGTTTTACTACCTGAATGTCAGAAAAGTATGTATAAACATGGAAAGTTATTCAAAGGGCCTTCTTTACACCAAATAATTTGAATAAAATTACCACAAATAGTCAATTTAAAGGGTTGAGATGTAGACCAAAAAGTTAAACTGAATTAGGAGTATATTATATATTGTTGTCCAAAACTATATTATTATTGGAAATAAATTGAAGAGTTTACTTAAATTATGTGGTCTGATAATTTTAACCTTTCTAGAAATATGATTATTTTTAATAATCATTTTCCATTAATTGTTAAAAATGTCAATATCTGTTATTATGGATCATTTTAGCTAGTGCTAGGAAGGCAATTACTAGGAAATGGATGCATGCAGATCCTCCAACTTTATCTAATTTTCTTATAATGCAAACATTCACTCATGATAAATAAATTAACTTAAATGTATCTGAGGCTGGAAATAAATTTCTACATTTTAAATTATAGCCTAAGATATCAGGAATTTTAGTTAAATTAAATTACTAGGAAAGACAAATATTTTTTATTATTTTGCTATTATCTTTAAATTAAGTATTTACTTCTTTCAGATGCTTTGAATTTTATTTTCTATTATTGTTTTGATAAATTTTACTTGAAAACTTGATACACTTTGTATATACCACATATAATTGATTTTTCTAAGATATTTGTTTTGTCTTGTACTATTTAAAAATAATATATGGACTTTTTTTTTTTACTGGTTATGTGAAAATGATTCACTAATTAATTAAAGAAACAGCAAAACAACCAACAAATCAGCCACCAAACTCAAAACGTGTTGAATAATGTGTTTAATACCAAAGATACGTTAAAACATCCACAGTTTGGTGCTTTTGTCTGTAACATTAGCACATCATTAGAGCTATGATTATACTGCTTGTGAAAGCCGTTTTAAAACTAAAGTGCAGAAGACACACCTCCCATGTAAACCACTCACAACTTATGAGAGCAGAATGCAATGTGAAACAGAAAAAAAAAAGTAACAACACTAAAAATAAGTCAAAACTTTTAAAACCTGAACTTAAACACATAAATACTAACTAGGCAAAAATACTAACTGAACAAAAACACGTTTGATGGAACAAAAAAACATATTCTGCTGGCTCTCCTTTTTCATGCACTATTGATAGAAACACTGTCATTTAAACCAGGAAAGTTGGTAGTACCCAGCAAATTTTGTATTTGCTCACGAACTAGAAATGTAAACTTGGTGAATTTGTCACAATCAATGGAATGCCTGGCCAGCGCACTTTTACTGTCCTTACATGGAATACTGTAAGCATGTTGATAGATACTCTTATTCAAAGTGTTCTTAGTTTCCCCCACACATAAAAAGGGACATGATGCACATGTAGACAGGTAAAAGACTTGTTGAGAAAAAAAGTGTGTCTGTGTCACTTTCTTTGAAATGTTGATGTACTCTTGCAGTATAGAAATACTAGTGCTTTATTAAGTGCTGTCAACCCACACTTGGGTAGGCCCATAGAAAGAGGAAGAAGGGAGTGCCAGTATCTCTTAAGCATATATACAGTCCTCAACTGTAGTTTCAAGGCTGGCATGTATAGATAAATCTGGCACATGAGTAGCTTGTTATTGTGTTCACCGGAAATGTCAGTGTGCTGCTAGAAATGTAGGGGGCTGTTAAAATATAACTGATAATGTCACCTTAACACATCCAGATATGTAGACATATGAATATAAATAAAATATATAAATACGTAGCAGTAACATCTGCATCCTGGACAGTTTGCATATTAGATACAGGTCAGGTACATAAGGAACCAGCAAAACACATCCCACAATGTAATGGACATTGCCTAGTGTAATAATACATGTAGGGGATATATACCTGCAGTCAATTGGAATGTAGTGTAAACTATAAGTTCATATAAGTTGTTAATGGAGGTATCTTTTTACACCCTACTGTATGTGCATAAACAATGCAATTCCACACCTCAATGGGTATGTGTAATCTCAAAACATTTGTTGGGACATATGTCCTATTGGTTTATAAATATCTGCATAACTTTGATGCATGTGCCCCGTTCAAACACTACAATCTTGGTGGCCTGTTGCCACCAATCATTCCTGCATGCTGTTGGAATGTCCACTGTTGTTCTATATATGCATGTGTTATGCTTGCTGTTCAACTGTTGGAACTCTGGTGTGTTGGGTTAATGGGAATATTACTGCATGCTGTTACAACTAATTTGGAATGCTGTTGGCTATATTGTCATTAAATTCACCTAAACACAGAACATATGGGAAGGCCGGTCCCAGTGGACCCATCTGTCCCACCTCAGCTGGCGATGGCACCTGGCACCAGCAGGTCCGGTGCCCAGCCCGGGACCTCCTCCTCCATTGGTCCTGTGCCACCTTCGGGTGGAAGCACTGCAGGGGATGGGGCTCATCCCCTGTGCAAGCGTGGCCGGAGGAGGGCCACCTGTCACCCTCCGAAGGGTCCGGGCTGTGTTGTATAGGGAGATCCAGCATTCAGTCGCTGATCCCCTATGCCAGCTTGAGGCAAGAGTGACATGACTCATGGGTGAGCCTGCCCCTCCTATGCAGCCCCCAGCACAGCCACCCTCCGGGCTGTGAAGGTGCAGTGGTGACTGCCCATGGGTGGGGATCTCAGTTCTACTGTTACCATCTATGGGTTCATGGGCTTGCGATTTCCAAACATCCTTCCCCGTCAGTTGTGTTCACCCACCCCATGTGTCATATTCCGCCCTGCTATGCGTCTTGTTTGTCTTATCTGTTTACGTCCCCAACCTACCTCTGAAAGCATACCTACTTCGCCTACCCCACATTCCACTCTCACCTGAAAAAAAAAATATGGGCAATCTGCTCCCACAGAAAAATTACACCCCATACATAGCTGTCCATTTTGCACAAATGTCCACTGGACACAGAAACCGAAATTCAATTGGCAGTACAACATACTTCGTTGTCCTCACCCCTCTCTCAGGGGTGGAAAGTTTCAAAATTCCCTCCAAATTACTTGTATATGCACAGCTGTTGCTGTTAAAGTAATGGGCAGCTATGGACCTTCCCTACACTGGTCCTGAACATCCCGAGCTTGTTTTTCTACTGTCTGTTCCTCTTTGTGTCCCCTTTTTCACCACTTTCCTATCTCCCCATTTTCTTTTCTTTCAAAAAAATTAGCGCAGGGGTTAGCAGGAGTAAGCACTTTTAAGCAGTAGTAAGCGGGTTTGAGCGAGTGTGCGCATGTGTGTGCGCATGTGTGTGCTTAGCTAAGTATTGCTAAGCATCTCGCAAACCCGCGCAAACCTGCTTACAACTGCTTAAAAGTGCCTTAGTCACCCTGCATATGAGGGGCCTTGTTCTGCTCAGCAGCAAAATAAAAAAACACTGTCAGTCTCGAACCCTGGACACACTAAACTGCATGAAGTACCACTAGGCCACAGTAAATATACAGCAGGTTGTTGCTGAAATATATATATATCATGCATCAGCATGTGTGAATCTAAAGGAAAGATAGGAATGCCATAACACAAAACCTGTTCTGTGGAACTTTACCAGCAGTTGTTGTGGAATTGCATTACATGACTGTGATAACAGAACCAGACATGCTAGCAGTAAATAATGTTACAGCAGCACTTTACAACCCCTACACAGTATCATAGCAGGACAATTCCACCCAAATGTACAAAATACCAGTGTGTTCAAGGTACAGCAAGGATGTAGGTAGGCATACTCAGTACTGGAATTGTCCAGTTTCATGAGGATCCTGTGATAATTTCAACAAAATAAAAAGCACAAACAGTGCAGAAGTGAGTACATTAATATCCACAGTATAGCTGTTCCCAAACAGTTCATGTGCCAAATGGAAACATCTCAATAACTACATATGTATGGCAGCTAATTGTATAAGTTGTAAAGAAACTCCATACTCCCATGTATCTTGTGTTAGCATTTCTAGGGGTGAGTACAATTCTACACTGTCAACTGTGTACTGGAAATGGCAACATTCAGGTCTGAGTACAACATACAAATAACTGGCTACACCCTTAGCAACAGTTAGAAGAAGTATACCAACATTCTGACTTACACAATGGTGTCCACAGCAAACAAGCATGGTCCCCACTTTGGAATTCTGAAAGGGCTATGCCTACCTGACTTAGCAATTTATAGCACTGGGTTGCTATGACAGTGAGTACTGCAAGTACCACACAGCAGGCTGCATGCAATTGCCAAATGGTGGCCACCAATTGGTACAGAGGCCATCACATGCACATGTGCAGATACCTATAAAAGCAGTCTGTACTTGCTGTCCACATATGCAATCATTCCATTGCAGGTACAGAGGGAGAGAGAGAGAAAAAGTGATGTAATGTAAGAAAATATAACAAAAAGAATATATTAAAAAAAATAATATACTGACAAAAGAAATTATATTGAAAAAATATATTGAAAAAAATATATTGAAAAATAAAATATTGAAAGAAAATATATTGAAAAAAATATACTGAAAGAAAAATATATTGAAAAAATATTAAAAAAAAATATTTTGAAAAAGAAATATATTGAAAAAAAAATTGAAAGAAAATATACTGAAAAAAATATATTGAAATAAAAATCTATTGAAAAGAAATATATTTTGAAATAAAAATCTATTGAAAAAAGAAATATCTGGAAAAGTACATTATATATTGAAAGGAAAACGTATATTGCGAAACAAATATACCAGGATATACGACAACAAATACGAACACATACAAAGGAAAGGTATGTAACAGCTATGTATTTACTGGAATGATGTAGATGTTTATGAAGAGTACTCTACATAGTTTGAATCATCCATATGTGGCAGCAGTACGTATCAATGCACAGATGCCTTGCATAACTACTGGCATAGAGAAATCAGTGTGCAGCTGTGTGCAGTGGGATGTGACTGTGACATATGTAGTTCAGCATTAAATGTCAAACATCTGATCCATGTTATCTATGTTCTGTACAGTAGTGTGTACAATGTCTGTTTGGGGTAGTAGCCCATACGGTTATGCAAACATGGATGTGACAGAGTAACAAATGCATGATAGTCATATTAACGTGTAGCTTAGCATTGGCAACAGCTGTACCAGGCTAGTAAGCTAATTCAGTATTAGCAGCTATGTATACACCCTCTAATATTACTGTGTGCTCACATGTGACACTTGTTCATATTGCAGCAAGGCCCAACAGGTCAGCCGTGAGGTACATGGACTTACAACAGTGTGGTCCTTGTTTGTGTATGGCACATACATACGGAGATATCTGTCCGGGTCAGATATATTAGCAACTTTACATGTGCATTGAGCAATGGACATACTGCAACTGTTTGTGAAAGAGTGAAAGATGTATATATATATATATATGTATATATATATATATATATACATATATATATATATATATATATATATATATATATATATATATATATATATATATAAATATGTGTGTTGTTGAAGGTTGTTATGTGCATATTTCTATGTCGGTTGTAGTGTGTGGCAGACCAGACAGCATACAGTGCTGGTATATGACATGTGATGGTTAAACGCTGTGGATATGATTTGTCAGGTTTGCAGTGTTGCAGTCATTGAGGCCTGCTTGAGCTACATGGGCTGAGAACACCTTCAATGCATTCTGCACAACACTGTGCAATGTTATGACATAACTGTATACCTCACAACCTTCCCATACTTGAAATTCCCACCATGACAGGTGGACTGTATATGTGCCTATATGTATATCTATATGTACACCAATGGATGTTTATATGTGTGTGTGTGTGTGTATATATATATATATATATATATATATATATATATATATATATATAAAGAGAGAGAGAGACATAGGGTCATAATTACTGCAACAGATGCCTGGTGACAATGCCATGGACTCAAGCTCAATGTTGACACTGCATTGGCATCCCTCCTTGCAAAGACTCAGTACCCATGAACTACCACATAGGTGGTAGTCTACTTAACACTGAAGGTGTGATAAGAGACCATGGGACACAGGTGGACAGTAGTCTCCCCTTCGATAGTCACAGTGCCAGACCAGTCATGTAATCCGTCTATGTGGCACACGTCATCACAAAAGGTGTGTCATCCAGGGAAATAAAGGTCAGTGTTCCCCTCTACTCCATACACATAAAACCCAGTATAGAGTGCAATGTCCCATGTGCTATGTACCTCACAAGACATCTACAGCAAATGGAAAGGACACAGACATACCTCACAAAGAGTAATACCAGTGTCAAACAGATGTCCTATGCAGACCGTCCCACAGACCCACAACTATACTGTGTCGCATACTGCCTACTCAGAGGTGACCTCTGACTAACATACTAAGCTATGTCAAACCCAGATCTGTTGGACATGCTCCACGTAAACAGATCACAATCTCTACGAGCTACACGCTCTAAGGACCCAAACCCTTTGACCACAATAAACAGCACATGCTGGAGGGATAGATTCCTATCTCAGAGACATCCCATACTCTGGAACAAGCCAACTATCCATAGCAAACAAAGCTCCTAATTAGCAATCATCATAAATAATCCTGGAGATTGTGTGGGAGATAGTGAATACACCCAGACAATCACCTCAGTGTCTCTGCTTGACAGGGCCACGTGACATGTAATTACCTGTGTGTCAAAAGCCAGGGTAGTGTATGGCTAGAGTTCTATAGGCCCTAGGGCCAATAGCCTCTTACCTACCTTTGAAGTGATACACACCCACATGTACTTGCTGCAATAATCGATGATGTGAGGATGACTGAGTGTGATGGTGAATGTGCTGGTGAATGTGCCAGAGTTCGGCATATGTGTGATAGCTTAGTGGGAAACTGTTTCTGTCATGATATTATTTGTCCTAGGTGTGATCCTAGCAAAAGATGTGTATGCAGTTGCTAGGCAGAAAAAGCAGTATGCCATACGGTCTGACGTAATCCCTTGTTGTCACTGGGGTGTCCCATTGTAGGCTAAAGCAGTACATGTATGCTTATTGGGTGTTACTGCTGGTAAATCCAACTCCTGTATGAACTGTAGTACTACCTGAAGCTTTATGCCTAAACAGCACAGTATGGTGTACGTGCACATGTATTGGAACCACTGTTAAGTGTGTTCCCTGTAGTCCTCACAGATTACATACCTCAGGCATAAGGTCTAGTAACTACTGACACACAGTACTGTAAGGTACACAGGTAAAGGTCACCTGGGTTGCCATACCTTTGTGTCTGTTATGTATGTCTGCTGTGTGTGTGTGGGTATGCCTGTACCATGGCCTCGGTCATATGTGTGTTACAGGATATAACTGCTTATCTAGCAACATGTATAGTCTAGTACAGCAGTATGCCACCTATATTAACGAATGTGCACATATGTTAGGCAGGGGTCTGCCATCAACGACTAGTGTGGTATACTGGTAGTACTGTCAGTGGACTTTACAATCATTGCAATGGATTACATATTTCATGATGCATTAGCATGATATATACCTCCTGTGGCTAGGTGGTGCATTGTGTCACATACAATGTGCCATGTACTGTTGTATAGTCTTACATACTGCTTTAACCTTGTTGCTGTGCAAAACATGGTTTGATATATAGAGTGTGCCAGGCACTGTCAGGCATCTGTGGGTTGAGAACTGATATGTGGTATTGAAAGTGTGTATCTTCTGACAGCCAATAGGGTGCTATATATGGCAGTTAGTTTATATCTGTACTTTGGAATGTTACGTGTGCCACATGACTTGCTCACACATACTGTTTCATTGCCTTCCAGGGTAATGTCCCACCATTGCAATCCTGCATATAGCACGGCTGAGGAAGAAGCCATCACAGTGAGCCTGGTGCAGCACTATGCGCTGCTGTTCTCCAGAACCAGCCAGGACCGGCATGAGGAGACTGCGCTGTGGCAAGATCTTGTCCATAGATAAATGACATAGGCATGCATAACCGGACATATGAGCATGTACGCCATCACTGCAGTGATTTAATTAGACATGTCGGCAGCGTGCGTCTGATATCCGCAGACAACAGCTTGCCACAGGTGGGGGGGTAGCCATCCACCCCCCCTCACCAGAGTGGAGGAGCTGCTCCTGAGCCAGGTGGCTCCTGGCCAACAACAACCACAACAAGGAACATGTATCTTCATGGAGGCTGGAGCCACCCAGCAAGTTGACATGGAGCATGCAGATAACATTACATAGCTGTAGAATACTGTTACCTCTATTGGTAGAGCATGCTTATGTGAGATGTGTACTGTGTAGTTAGATGATGTGGTGCCTAGTGTTGTGCAATACTAATAATTAGGAATATAATCTGTTGGCCTGTGATTGTCAACTGTTGTACTACTGTAAGATTGCAAACACACAGTAGCAATGCCACAGTTGTTGCCACTAACAAAGTGTCTGATATCCTTGTAGGTCCCTCTGGTGTGACAGCAAGGCAGCAGAGCCATGCTGGTGAGTGTGTTATACCTTTAATATTGCTAATTAAATGTGCATGTCATAGGTGAGGTGTAGGCCATGTACACATAACACACCTATGCATAATGCATGTTGTGCATGTTTGCTGTGAGACTATGCACATCCTAATAATGTGGGTAGCTGCCTAAAACACATACAATGCACAGAGCATCCCACACAGCTGTGGCAACACTGTAGTGGACATTGGATAGGCAGAGTCGAAACACATGCACACAACATGCACACCTTTGTCATGCGCAGTACACGTTAACATGCTACACATGGCGTATCCAGACACCCGCTGTAAGGTCACACTACAGTATGCCAAGCCTCATCCACACAGCACACATAATATACCTGAGGGGTAGATGCCTCACATGTGGCTGTGCAACACTCTTCAACACATAACACATTCATGTTAGGCAATGCCCCCTATTGGGCACCTCACAAACTCATGTAACAACTGGCTGTGAAATGGTGAATGTAGCCATGGTACTGCAGTTTGGGTACAGCATGGTATGTGCTGGTCTGGCACACATTAGTAGCCTTGAGTGACCACATGATGCTGCATGATGATGGCTCATGGTACTACACCCCATCCAGTTACAGTGGCCACAGTACTACACATATCAGGAATTGCTATGCACCTCAATGTTGTGTGTGTGCAGACATATGCACCTATACACAGTATGCATAGCAATCACCATTTGTAGAAAGTGACGCACATATGTCTGGTAATGCTATGGAGTGTATAGGTCACATGACACACATTGTGTATGTGTGATGTTTCATGTTGCAGTTGTGTGGTAGCATGCCATGTCATGGCTGGCACTGGCATGTCCACAATATGTCCTACACTCACCATAACCATTGTAGAGTGGCTATGTTGAGCAATGGTATTCCATCAGGTATACATGCACCACTCATCCTGTGTGTATACATAACTTGCATGTGCTACACCTGTGTCAACAATTATCTGCTAAAGACGCAAATGCTCTAATCAGAAATGGATATCTATGTGACACACTGAAACACATCCAGCCATGGTATGTATACCTGAGACTGATGGTGCACAGGACATTGCAGGGCTTTTAATACCTGCACAGCAATTTTGTGTCCATATACACATTGCGTTCCAGGGTGAGGCCATTCACTGTACAAAACACACATGCATCAAGGCCATGTATACCGTTATTAGCAAGGGCTGTCTACACTCACACTGCATGCTGTTGAGCAACACACGTCCTGCATGCTGTTTGATATAAATGTTTGGCTTGTGATACAGTACCGCAACATCACACGCTATTGAGTATGTTCGGGATTGCTGGTGGTGTGTGTGTGTGTGTGTGTGTGTGTGTGTGTGTGTGTGTGTGTGTGTGTGTGTGTCTGTTTTAGTGAGGAGTGTATTTGTTTGCATGTGTGCATGTGTGCATGTGTTCATGTGTTCATGTGTGCATGTGTGCATGTGTGCATGCGTTCATGTGTTCATGTGTGCATGTGTGCATGTGTGCATGTGTTCATGTGTGCATGTGTACATGTGTGCATGCGTGCATGTGTTCATGTGTGTATGTGTGCATGTGTTCATGTGTGCATGTGTGCATATGTACATGTGTGCATGTGTGCCGACATCATGTACAGGTCGTAAAGTGTGTTTCCTGTCTCCCTCTCACAGGAGCTGATTTTGGGCTGGTTCAATGCAGCAGGGAAACTGATGTCACTGAGCATGATAGTGATAATGATGATAGGTGTGTTGAGGCACAGGCATGTTTGCCAGGGTCTATCGTTGGGCCACCAATCGACACTACACACGTGTCCACCCGATCCATGCATACAGTCATACTGCCAATACATCCATCACCAATGCTCTTAGCAGAGGGACAGCTTACAGTCAGCATTGGCCAGGACAGTGTGGTATCCATGGCACATGCAACCTGACACAGCAGCCATACCCAGATGTCTGGCAGGGTACAACATAGGCAGATGTCCAGGGGTTCTCGTCAGAGCACTGCTGCCCATCATGCCACTGGCAGACGTGCCACAGGTCTTACAACCTCACTCATGTTCCAGACTCTCATGGAGGCACAGGCAAGTATGGAACGGTACACCAGACAGGGACTGAGGGCACAGAGGGCACATAACACCACCGTAATAGACAGTATCCATGACCTAGCTGGTGCCATCCATAATTACACTGAGGTCACCTATAGATGTTGGGGAGAGACATTAGATGTCCTCTGTAATGTCATGTCCATGTGTCAGGACAATGCGGGATGGTTGAGTCATCGACATGGATGTATGCCAGCAACATCAGCAGCTGGCAGTCGCTGCAGACGTCCCTCAAGCAACAGCCACTCCCGTAGTGCCAGTACCAGCCCCAGCAATGTTGGGGGTGGGCTGTCCATAGAATACCCCAGACGACCATGTGCACGTGGCTCTGGAAAGTCCCAGCAGGGACCTGGATCCAGTGTACATCCATCTACCTATGGGGACAGTACCCAGTCTGGCTTGGTACCTGATAGTGTCAGCAGCACCCCTGCAAGGCATAGGTACCGTATCCGTGGCCAGAGACGGTGATCTGTAAAGCCTCACAGGTACAGTCTGTGGCTGTCTCACAAATACCTGTATGTGGCAGCCACATGGTGGAACTGTGGGCATGCAGACACACACACACATAATCCAGATACCTAGGGCTAACACATACCCACACACATTACATCAACATTGGCCCATTCCAGTATTCTTGCCCCCCCCCCCACACACACACACATGTAGATTGGATGACTCACTGTAGGCCTCTGGCAAACCAACAACACACCCTGTGCATATGATGAAACCTGTGCCACCTCCTGTCATCTGTAACATCGATGCAGGAATAGGCTACCATGGTGCTAATGCACAGGATGTCTTTATAGCAGTATAGCAATGTTAGCATGTTGTCAGCAGTAGAGTGTAATGATATGCCTAAAGGTGTAGCTGAGCAGGCACGATGCATTAAAGCTATGACTGTCATTGTAGTGTTGTTTACACCACTGTTAGTTCTAATTGTATATTGTCCGCCCACGTGCCACTTGGCTGATGTGTGCAGTATTGGCAGCATGTGTTAGAGAGTGGACAGTATGTGTGGGATGTGTCTAGCACATATTTGCAGGTGTACAGTTGTGAAAATGGTGGAGGTGCACTGTCTGCATGTACGTGCATAGTGGACACATGGGCAGGGTGACATGCTGTGTATTACACAGAAACACTCCATAGTTTCTATTGGTAGCCAGTATGCATTGTATACACATATTTTGGAACCTGACTACACATGTGTGTATGACACTGACACTGTGCTGTGGGTGATACTGTTACTATCTGTCATTGTTTTGCATTCTGGTAGTATACGTGACTTCAACAGCCTGACCATAACCAATCGTTAGATGATGTCTTGACAACTGACACACAGATGTAGGACACACAGCAACATTTGGATCCTTCAGGTACTATACTATGCCAGTAACCAGTGGTATTCAGCTGCACCCATTACTGAGACCACTCCTGTTCGGCATATGGCTCTCTTAGGTACAAGCAATCACAGTAGGGATATGTCTGTCCACGTGTGCTAATGCATACTGTGGCCTATACTGCATTCTCCAGGTGACACACACATCCTCCACAAGGGTATCATACAGACAGATACCTGTTGTCAAACCCATGCTGTAAAGCTATAGGCAAAACTAAGCATAGTCATACACCTTTACAAAACATAGTATCCCCACAGTACCACATAGGTAGTAGCCACCAACATGATGAACAGGTACCGATGTGTACATGCAACCTAGTGTTACGTCATTTCTCCTTTGATAATCACATTCCCTAAGGCATTTTGAAGTCCATCAGTGGATCACATAAGCAATAAGGGGTCTGCATGCATGTCCACAAAGGTTGTCATACACCTATAATGCATAGTCATCATTGACAGACTCTGCTGCATTTGAACAGGTCTGACATATACCTCGGCCATAAACCCTCACTCACACAATTCAATACAAACCATAATGAGTGTTTGTGACACGGAGGACCTAGGCCAGGCATCACTGCAGTGGCTGAGCTTGTCACAAGCATACAGATGTGACCTAAGGTCTGTGAAGCAGCAGCACAGTTTGGCAAAGATGACAACTGTGTACTTGGATACAGCAGAGTTCCCACACATGCAATAATTGAGGTAACATGTACGTATGTGTATTTGCCTCACAGCTACCTCGCATGTGCAATACCTACTGATATGTCATATGGTGGTAAAAGCTAAGCCCCCAACACTGTCACACACACACTCAACAATTGCAGGATTCAAGCCCCCACCTAACTATTCCATGATAGCGAAGGAATACGCATCAACACATCGTGCTATATACATTACTGGAGGCTCTTTTATCCACAGGTATATATGTAGGATGGTGACATCATCAGACTTGACAAAGATTGGTTTAACACCGTTAAGGTGTTTTACTACTCTCCTAAAAGGTTGCTTCTCCCCAAGGAGACCACACACAAACAGTTGTCAAGGGCAGGATTCAAACCCCTATCTAACTACTTCATGATACTAGAGGAGTATGCATTAACATAACACACTATACACATTACTGGAGGTTCTTTTTTTTCCACAGGTATATATGTAGGATGGTGACATCATCAGACTTGTCAAAGATTGGTTTAATACTTTTAAGGTGTTTTGCTACTCTCCTAAAAGGTTGCTACTTCCCAAGGAGACCACACACAAAAGTCAAGTGCAGGATTCAAACCCCTATCTAACGACTTCATGATACTAGAGAAAAATGCATTAACACGATGTGCTATACACATTACTGTGAGTTTTTTTTTCCACAGGTATATATGTATGATGGTGACATCATCAGACTTGACAAAGATTGGTTTAACACTTTTAATGTGTTTTACTACTCTCCTAAAATGTTGCTCTTTCCCAAGGGGACCACACACAAACACACACACACACAGTTGTCAAGTGCAGGATTCAAATTCCTACCTGGCTACTTCATGATACTAGAGGAGCACACATTAACACTACGCACTATACACATTATTGGTGGTGGGGGGGCTCTCTTTTCCACAGGTATATTTGTAGGATAGTGACACCATCAGACTTAACAAAGATTGGTTTTACACTTTTAAGGTGTTTTACTACTCTCCAAAACATTTACTTCTTCCCAAGGGGACCACACACAAACACTTGTCAAGTGTACGATTCAAACCACTGCCTAACTACTTTATGATACTACAGAAGTACACATTTACACACCACGCTATACACATTACTGTGAGCTATCGTTTCCACAGGTTTATTTGTAGGATGGTGACATCATCAGACTATACAAAGTGAGTTACATTAGGTGACATTAGGTGGGCTACATTGAAGGAATGTCTAAACATTTTGGCCATGTCATCATCAAAGGGGAGTTTACAATCTACCTGTGTCCCCAGGGCCATGATGACATTCTCCGTACATACTGGATTACCACCTATGTGGTAATTTTTGTGCACTTTGTTGTACCCAAATGGGATGACTATGCATTCTTTGGCATTCAGCTTGAGGGCATTGTTTTGACACCAGGTATCTGTCTCTGTATGACACTTCTAGAGGATGTCTGTGTTAGCAGTACAGTTGATTATGGACCACAGTTACCATTCATCTGCAGACCTGTTCAGCCATACACCTCCCGTGCTTGCCTGTACCTCTGAGCATTATCCACTGAACAGGTGGCGTTCCAGGACCAAGACCTGTGGGATGCCATTTGTGACTGGCTTAGAGTTGGACATGGCACCAGCAACTCTGAACATGTGTGTTTGATCTGTGAGCCACCTAGCCACCCACCCTGTGACATAGCTGTTAATGTTCCAGCTGGCTCACTTGTCCATGATGACAGAGTGGGGAATGGTGTGGAAAGTCCTTTGTGAGGTCCGGGTGGGCTGTGTGGACTACTTTCACCTCCATCTATGTCCTTGGTAACTGTTTGAAATATGTCAACTAGGTTTAGGAGCCAGGATCCGACGTTAACAAGGCAATGTTGTGGAGAGTCCAGTGTCTGGAGGTCTCCAATGTCTCTGTTCATGGGTTCCATGACAATTTGCTCAGTAGCTCTGTAGACCAGGCTGAGTAGACATATTGGGCAATGTTGTCCATGTTCTGTTGTGGCACCCCCCTTGTGGAGCTGGATGACTGTTTGTGTATGCCATTCTTTGGGTACATAGCCTGTGGTATGCTTGTGCCTAGACAGTGAATGTAGGTGAGGGTCTAGTTCCTCATGGGCCTAGTGTACGATGCAGCCTGGGACACCATCCAGTCATATTGATGCTGTGTTTTTAGCTTTGGTGAGGGCTGTGTTTACCTGCATGTCCATGATGTCTGGGGCTCTGCATCCTTCTGTGATGGACACAGGCCTTCTTGGGGTTGATGGGGAGGAATTTACACTGAACTTGTCCCCCTGGATGTGGGCAATGAAAGTTGGTTTGGTGTATTACTTTCCTTTTTTCAATAGCTGACAGCATATTTGGAAGAGTACACCTTACATGTCTGGTATAGCTACTGAAGGCTTTGTGGTTGCTATTCTTACATTCCTTGGCTATTTGTCTTTAGAAACTGTCCTTGTATTATTTTATGAGCGATCATTGTTTCTTCCTGATAATGATCAGTGATGCCTTTCCTTTAGTGAAGTTGGATCTATCACGTGTTCATTTCCTCCTTCTCTTGTCTAGCTTATTTATGGGCAGCAACCACCTGATTGTTGTCCTATATTTGGAGGAGTGCATCTTGGTTTTATTTGTGATATCTCATTCCACACATCCCTGTAGATGCTCATAGGATGAACTTGTAAATGATTCTGCAGATTGTATAGCATTATCCTATAGCAAGAGGGCTTTTGAATGCTCCACTTTGGTCTTGGGAAGTGTGCAGTTTGCTTTTGCAAATGCCTTCACAGTGGTTTCATTGACTGGGTGGGGAGAGCAGATGTGGATGTCCAGTGTGATTACTTTATGATCTGATATTACCAGCGAGGGGTTTATCTCTGTAGTGGAACACTGGTACCCCATGTTGGTGATGATCATGTCCAGTATGTTGTCATCTGTAGTGGGCATGGTGACCAGCTGTTCCAGGGTGTTAGGGTTTTTAAATTCTAGAAAACATTGGGAGAGGGACGTTGTACATGAGTAATTCCACCACTCACTGTTTGGGTATTTGTAATCTCCTCATATAATGGTGTTTGATAGCACCTTTATACTTTCCACTGTTCTCTGGAATACTGAGTGAGGTTCCTGAGACAAGGTACATGACCTGTAGCAGGCTACAATCTGATGGGCAGCTTTGGCCAATGTTAGTTGCACTTGCATGGTCTCCAAGGCCTCATGCTGTGCCACTAACCTACAGGTGTGGGTATCCATGAGGTAAATGGGTACACCCCTTCCTTTTGTATTTCAGTCACGGTTTTGGGTCCAAAGGTCAGAGGGATTGTGAGTGTTTTACATAGGGCATATCCAACAGCTCTGTGTTTGACATAGCTTTGTATGTTAGGCATTGAACACCTCTGAGTAGGCGATATGCAAGGGAGTATGGATGGAGCATTTTGAGATGGTCTGTGTATGGCATGTATTTCAGGCCACTAATGCTCTTTGTGTGGTATTACTGCTGGCTTTCCAGTTGTTGTAGTTGTCTTGTGAGGTACATAGCAACAGTGGCTTGTACTTTATTATAGTTCTAGTGAGTGATGAGTAGAGGGGAACATTGTCCTCTTCTATTCTGCATGAGAAACATTTTGTGATGAGGTGTGCCACATAGGAGGGTTTCCTGAGTACTGTGGGAATGTGATTATCACAGCTGTATCCACTGTCCACCTGTGACCCATGGTCTCTTGTCACACTTTCAGTGTGAAGTATACTACCACCTCTGTTGTAGTTCTTAGCTACAGAGTTTTTAACAAAGGGGATGACAATGCACCTTTTGGCATTGAACTACAGCCCATGGCTTTGACAACAGCCATCTGTCTCAGTGAGGCCCTTTTGTAGGATGTCCACATCTTTTGTGTTTACAATTATGGCTCCTGGTTTGCAGTCCTCTGGAAACTTCTGCAGCCACAGACCTGATATGTTAATGTTTACTTCAGGGAAGTAGATACTACACAACCTGGGAAGTTATCTGGTCCCATGGCTGCTGTGATACTGGCTTTGGAGAATGTTTATTACCTGTGTGGTCATGATGACAGCAACTTTGCAGTCTTCCATTATAGAGATGTGCTCTTTCATGGGTGGGGGGGGGGGGGTAAAGTTAATACTGATCCTATCTGCCAGGATGTTGGCAATATCAGTTGGCTCTGTACATTTACTGCCATTGAGCTGTAACTCAGAACAGATATGAGTGTAACCATGACATGAACCTGTCTGTTGGGCAGTGATCTCCTGAGTAGACAGTATGCAACAGAGTACAGATTGGGTTACATTCAGTCTTGTTGCATGGGGTGACTATTTGAGGCCAGTAATCCTCTTGTTAAGGTACTTCATTGGTCTTTCTAGCTGCTGAATGTGCCTAGTCGGATTTATCCCATGTGTGTTGTGGTACTCTCTGACAGGTCTGATGACTGCACACATAGCATGAATTTCCAACCACTTTGTGAATGTGTTTCTGGAAGTAGAGATGACTATCCACATTTGTCCATAGATCCCTTATCATCACATCCGTATTTAGCCAAAGTGTGTGATCATGCCCAGTATGACCTTTCAGTATGTTGCTGCCTGACATTTGCTTTGTTTCTTTAAGTGTGTGAGCATGCCCAGTATGACCTTTCAGTGTGATGCTGAATGGAATCCACTACATTTGTCGGTGTGTATGAGCATGCCCAGTGTAGACATTTATACTATATGTGTATGGAAAATCAAGTTGTATTTTTATAGCAGGACTCACCTTTGTGTCATAGATCAACAGGGATCATGCTGTGCCTGCAGGGCTTCCATGCGACACTTTGCATAGACTTATCAACATTTCTACATACAGGGGGGACAGCTATTCTTTGTACATTTCTACACGGGGGCACAACTGATTGTTACTGTGGGTGTACATAGGATGTGGGTTTCACCTGACTGCACTGCTATGTACAGGACACCATTTCAGTCTGTACTGTTGCCTATCATAGTGGCTTGAGGCATACTACTGTACTACAGATGTTGGTGTCCAATGTCACGTATATTACAGTGTGACTTCATAGCCTACACAACCCACATCACACCACCAAGCCTGATGTTCTCTGTCTGCATAGGCATGTGTGGGTGGTTACCCATTTGCCTCTTTAGGGGCATGATACTGCATTTCTTTGTGTTTGCATTTGTGTACAATTGTCCTGCTGTGTCTGGCCACTGTAATGCTATTATGGCTTAGTGGTTCAGTACTGTCACTATAGTGCACAGTATTCTGGGTTCAAGCCCTGTCATTGCTTTTTATTTTCATGCTGGGCAGACCAGACTGCTTAAGGAACAGTAAAGCAGATATGAGCATGTTTAACTGACCTTGCCCAACATTGCTCAATGTTGCCCGACATTGCGCTAGTTGGCACGAGCAATTTTGTTTACATATACTAGATATTGGTAAAAGCTGCTTAGCACTGCTTTGTATTGCTTAAAACATGGCAATCATGCCTCAGGTGGTGCTGCAGGGCTGCCTATGTCGGATGCACATACTACACTCCCTATACATGTTTGGAAACAGGTAGTGTCAAGTTAGGCATCCATATTATTTTATGTGTGAGTCAGAGGGAGGTATCATTTCCAGGGTTCCTACTGAGCCAGTCTATGTGCTATGCATTGCCTCTTTGCCAAGGCCAAGGTATACTGGGCACGCCTCCTTCTGTCTACTGGGGCAGGATCAGGTTGTTCCTCCTCCGAGTCATGCTGTGCCTGTGCAGGCCTTGGCAATGGTGGGGGGCTGTTAGGCCCTGCCCCATGCTGTTCCTGCTGCAGCTGTTTTTACAAGATCATACTGTGTAGCATGGCACATACCATGACAATTTGGGTACATGTAGTTGGTGAGTACTGCAAGGCTCCACCAGATGTGTCCAGGCAATGAAACCATGACTTGAGCATCCCAGACACACACTCAATTATATTTCGTGTTTGTGCATGTGCCTCATTATGGAGTTCTTGTTCAGGTGTGTGTGCATTTCTGATGGGTGTCATCAGCCATGGCTCCAGTGCGTATCCAGCATCCCCCACTAGGTGACCGTCAGGGTTGTCCCCATTGGCAAATGTCTGGTACAGCTGTGACAGATGCCAGATATGGGAATCATGATAGCTTCCAGGGCAGCCAGCAAACACATTCAGTATTATGCCCTGGGCATCACACATGATCTGGCAGTTGATGGAGTGGAAGCCCTTGCGGTTGATGTAGGCCCTGCACCACTCACCGGCTGGTGCTTTGATTTGTATGTGCGTGCAGTCAATTGCACCTACTACCTCAGAGTATTCCGCTATTTGATGGAAGAGATGCATGTTGCTGGCCAATACCTCACAGGAATTGGGGAAATATACATGATCACTGACATGTGCTGACATGGCATTCAGGAATTGGTGCAGTACCCTGGATGCTTATGCCTGTGAAATCCTTATCATGTCACCAGTTGGTCTCTGGAAGGTACCTGTTGCTAGTATTCTTAGGCCAACACATACCTTCGTTTCCACTGGGATGGGTTCCCCACTGTTGGTTCTGTGTGTGAGGCGTGGCCTGCACAGCTCAACAATTTGCTGCAGGAGCTCTCTGTCCACTCTATAGCGCTCCACTATCTCCAGCTCATGTAGCCCCTGGTAGGTTACCCTGGGTTTGTACACTCTTCTTCGTCTCCTCACTGTGGGTTGCTCAGCAGCATTCACAATGGCACCACCCTCAGCATCTTGCACATGTCGCCTTATAATAGCAATGGCAGCCCCTAACTTTTTTTGTCTCAGTTAAGCTTTTTAAGTTTTCCCTTCTCTTTGCAGACTGCAGTGTTGCAGTGTTTTTGAGAAAAACATGGGGGAATGTTGTTTGCAGAGTTTTAAGTGCTGGGCTGGGCTAGTGTACTGCCTGTGTAATTCGCTGATTCTGACTGATTTCATCTGGCAGCTCTGCTAGTTCTCCTTGGTTAACTTCCTACCACTTCCTTTCCTCCCTTTTCCCATTTCTGTTTCCACAGAGGGTAGTGTCATGCAAACAAGTGCGAAGACTCGCACACGAGTGCACACTCACACACACAGGCTTACACAGGCTTAGACGGGTGCACATTTGTGCATACAGGATTAGAAAGCCTTACACAGGCTTACACGGGTGCACACATGCTTGCACAGGCTTAGACGGGTTTACTGGCGCTCACACCCACGCACACAGTGTAAGCAGCTTTGCAAGAAACTTCAGTGATAGCCACGGCGTACACCTTCGGTTTCTGGGTTTCAGTTTAGACAACTGTAGACATGCCGCTTCCAGTCCTGAGTAACTCACAGCAAACACATGCCACTCTGCTCCAATAAACTTAAAGTCTTTTTGATACATACCCCCTCATGATGTCACATATCTTCTACTCTGTTACTCCCCTAATCCTACTCTTACACTCTAGGGACATGGTTCACATGGCAGGGAAATTTGAGATTCACTATCCTTATACTCATTTGCATAGGATTAACTACTAATGCTTGGTTACATCTTTCAGACTGAGCTTCCCCCCTTAGCAGCCACTACTCAGAGCCATGTTTTCTTCACCCTGCCATTCACCTGCATGGCAGATGAATATTGTGAATAAAATACCTATTTGTGGCTTTTATTTTATGTTTTTAGTGTTTTTAGAGCACCGCACATTTGCGTGGTGCTGCGCTACTCTTAAACATCGGAGATTGAGGTAAAAAAAAAATATTTTTTTATTATTTTGCAATGGATACAAATGCCAATGGCCATATATTTGGCCATTGGCATGCTTCCTCAACTGGATGCATCCTTTATTTGGAGCTGTCATAACTCCGTTTTGCTATATGCAGAACGGTACTCAGTTGCCAACCGAGTACATTTCTGCAAATAACACTACTCTTACTCGGACAGGTTAGTGTTTCCCGGATCGCAAATTTACCTCATTTGCATAGCTTTCAGCAGCAAATGAGGTAATTTGCATAAACTAACACTTTCCATGCAAGAGTCGTTTTAAGAGCTCTTTTGCATGCTCCTGCTGGCTGTTCCTGGATCGCTCGGCAGACATGTTGGCTGGATGGAGTCTTACTGTACTCTTAGACTCCATGCAAGCCTTCGTGAATCTGGCCCAGTGTTTTAACCCTTTTCTTTTTAAGTACATAACAAATTCTTTTCTATTATTGAGACCAGGGAAAAAACATGCATTTAATTTAACTTGCCAACAGTACTCTAGCCATCCCAGTTCTTCCTCTATGTTAATAATATTCTTGGTGTTACTCAATGCTTCTAATACTAAACATTTAAAGTTACACCAAGATGTCGTTGGGTTATGTATCCCAAGAATGGGTATTTAATGTATGTAATGAACAATGAATTTTAGTCTGAAGAAGTCTCTGAGAGTGAAGAGAGACAAAAGCGCTAACTGAAGTCATTGTCTTGTTAATAAAGTGCCGGTAATCCTACAGATACGGCAATTTATTTTTTATTCTAATATGATACTGCATTACGCTTTGGATGTTAAGGACTTTGAAAAGATTTTGTGGAAGAAATGATTCATGCTACAATCTGTTGAAAACTGAAAGCATCAAACAGTTTTTTCTTCACCACCATCTTTTACATATAAAAATAAATCTAAGTAACATAAAATCCTTTCTTGAGAAACCTATTGATCATCATAAGGGATTTTCATCTACCAGCAAATGAGGGCATTGCCATCAGTGCTGTTATATAAACACTTGTTAGAAAGGAACCCTTTTAAGTAGCTTTGATTCTACTGTGCATAGTGTGGCTTACAATTGCTTTTCTCAAAGACTTTTTTACCTGGCTACATGTGCATCATGTCCCACTTTCTATGTGGGAAAAAGTAAGAACACTTTGATAAATCTATCTATCAACAAGTTTATAGTATTCCACATAAGGAAGTAAAAGTGCGCTGGCCAGGCATTCCATTGTTTGTGACAAATTCACCAAGTTTACATTTCTAGTTCTTGAGCAAATACAAAATTCTCCTTATGTAGGGGACTGTGAGAACAAACTGCATCACCAGGAAATGGCAGCTTAAGCTGGATGCTATAAACTTTCCCAGTTTAAATGACAGTATTTCTATCAATGGTGAACTAAAAAGGAGAGCCAGCAAAATATGATTTTGTGTTTCATCAAACATTTTTTGTTTAGTTAGTATTTTTGTCTAGTTAGTATTTATGTGTTTTGGTTCAGGTTTTAAAAGTTTTTACTTATTTTTTGGGTTGTTACTTTACTTTTTCGGTTTCATATTGATTTCAGCTATCATAAGTTATGATTGATTTACATGGGAGATGTGTCTTCTGCAGTTAAGTTTTAAAATGGCTTCCACAAGCAGTACATTCATAGTTATGATGATGTCTTAATGTTACAGATGAAAGTGCTAAACTGTGAATGTTTTAACCTATGTTTGGTATTAAATACATTATTTGACATGTTTTGTGTTTTATGGCTGATTTGCTGGTTGTTTTGCTGTTACTAGCTACTGTTTTTTTTTTCCAGTACTGGAGCTGCACTTTAATTTCTTCCTTTAATTAATTAAAGAAACTAATCTTAGTTTCACAAATGTCTGCACTTTTGGAAATGTTAATGTTTTTTGGTGATATTGCACTAATTCAAATGCTATTTCCTTATCTGGTGACCAGTTTGCTAGCTCCTACCTTTTTCCTTTGAACATGTAGCTGGGAAAATAATCTTCCAAAATCAAAAGAAAAGCCACAAAAATCCTTTTTAGGACTTATGTAAGCTAGATAAGATTTATTGCTTTCAAATACTGTCTCTACTTGCTGGAGAATACAACTGGAATAAACATCAATGTTTGATCAATTGCCTGTAAGGACTCTTAAGAATTCATGTTGACTGGAAAACTAGATAGCAAGAGCACTATTTATCTCTTTGGGTAGATAATGTAATGACTAGTAAGTGATAACTGATGTTTTCTGAACCTTATTTGGTGTGTAAATATTTATTGCCATGTTCTATACTATTTTCATATTTATTTGTAAAGATCATGCTTTGACCTGTTTAGTTTAATTAAATATTATGATGAAACATTAAATGCTTCTGGCTAATAGGTTCATAGGTTCATATGTAGTTTCTAGGCTATCTGCCCGAGGGCATTTATAAGCCTAGCCAGAGTGTGTCGGCGTTCGCCACCCCATTGATTAATTAACTGATCTTCTGTCAAGCAGAGCCAATGAAGTGATCCCAGGGGTGTATTTTCTGTTACCCATCCACTCATCAAGGTTTTTCTTGAAGTGTGTTAGTGAGGGGCTCTGCCTGATGCAATTTGGAATTTTATTCAAAAGCATGGGGAGTCTGTGACAGGAATCTATCCCTCCAGCATGTTCTATTTATTGTTGTGGCAAGGTTTAGCTCACTAGAGCACGTGGCTCGCAGTGACTTGGATTTCTTTAGGTGGAGCATGTCCATCAATTCTGAGTTGGACATGGCTTTGTAAGTCAGGCAGAGATCCACTCTGAGTAAGCGATATGCCACTGAGTACAGCTGGAGTGTTTTACAGTTGGGCTGCATAGGACATATGTCTGAGACCAGTAATCATCTTGGTGAGGTACTTTTGTGTTCTTTCTAGCTGTTGGAAGTGTCTTGTGAGATACATCCCAAATGGGGCATTGTACTCTGTGATGGGTCTAATCAGTGACGAGTGGAGGGGCACTATAACCTCTTTATTTCTAGACGCGAACCCTTTAGTAATTAGATGGGCCACATAGAAGGATTTCCTAACTACTTTGGCAATATGATTGTCAAAGGAGAGATTACCATCTACCTGGGTCCCCAGATCTCTTATTACCTCTACTGTATTAAGGGGGCTGCCACCTATGTGGTAATTCGTGGGTGTTTTGTTTTTCCCAAATGGGATGACTGTGCATTTTTTGGCCATGACTTTGACACCAGGTGTTCATCTTAGTAAGGCCCTTTTGGAGGATGTCTGTGTCAGCCGGAGAGTCTATTATGGCTCCCAGTTTGCAGTCATCTGCAAACTTGGTAAACCATAGTCCTCCTGTGTTGGCCTGTACTTCTGAGAAGTATATGCTGAACAGTAGGGGTCCCAGGACTGAGTCTTGTGGGACACCACTTGTGACTGGTTTAGAGTCGAACCTGGAGCCTGCTATTCTTACCGTATGAGTTCTGTTTGTAAGCCAGTCGGTAATCCATCTCATGACATAGGGGTTTATGTTCAGGCTTGTGAGTTTTTCTTTAATACCAGAGTGGGGAATGGTGTCTAAAGCCTTGGCGAGGTCAAGGTAGGCTGTCTGAACCATCTTTCCCTCGTCTATGGCCTTGGTGACTGTCTCAAAGAAGTCAACCAGGTTTAGTAGGCATGATCTGCCCTTAACAAAGCCGAACTGGGTCATTACCAAACTGGTAATGGTGAATTGCTCAGAGCCAATTGTTACCATATAAGCATTTAAAGATTGGTTTATTTTAAGTGTAAGGGGTGTTATGTTTTGTTAGTTTTAACTAACAATTTGCAGTCATATCATAAGCTTATGAGGAGAGTGTCGGTGTTAAGAGTTATCATTTACCCGATACTTCAAAACTGTGTGTGTGTGTGTGTGTGTGTGTGTGTGTGTGTGTGTGTGTGTGTGTGTGTGTGTGTGTGTGTGTGTGTGTTTAATACTTTTGTTTAAATTTGAACTACCCTTAAAAAGATTGTATTAAAAAGCAGTGAGCATAGTCTGAGGTAGGTGACGTCTTTGGTAAACAGTGGTTATAATTCTGAAATGAAGAAGTACAGTGTGTAATCTGGGTATGGCATGGCCTGTTTATTACTCAAAGCAACAGTGCACATTTACCACACACCCTTAAGACTGATTGCTCTCTACATATTAACTGATATCAGTGGTGTGATTCGAAATGTTTATTGCTGGCTCCACAACCTCCTTTTTTGATGATAGGAGAAGAGGGGTTTAAACCCACTGCCGTCTGTTACATCTATGTTCATAGGGTCATAGCGGTTTCCTAGGTTAGTGACCACCAGGGAATTTTTCAGCCTAGCCATGCATCTCAAATCTCTGACAAGTTCTGGTATGCTTGATAAATGCAAGCAAGGGCTTGGGAGGTGAAACATTTACAAGCAAGGGCCTGAGAGATGAAACATTTGCCAGCTGCCTGTGTCTATTATAGACATAGGTCCTATACCAGGGATGAATTTCCTTTTTCTCATCTGATTGTCAAAGTTACACTTGAATTGGGTTAAGGAGAAATTCTGCTTCACATGGATGGGGAGCCTGTTCCAGATAAGTTTAGTCTCCAGGATACATACCTGTCTTCAGCAGGTTCTTTTTATATCACAGGAAAGGTTTAAGTCTTTAGAATGGGTAATTCTTTTTCTGTTTGTTTTGCAGATATGGAGGAGGACATCAGAGTGGGGTCTGACAATGCCTTGTATGCCAGGAATAGAGCTCCCCTCAGCAGCCTGTAGCAGACAAAATAAAGGGGTAGGGCTTTGAGTTGGTCAGCATAGGCCACGTTACTTACATTCTGTATTCTTTTAGTGAAGAACTTCTGTGAATTTTGCCATTGTTGGATATGTCTGGTTAGGTACATGCAAAAAGGGCATTGTACTCAATGACTGATCTGATGAATGAGGAACACAGTGGAACAATGACTTCCTGGGACCTAGATGCCATACCTTTTGTTTATAAGGTGCACATCATAGAATGATTTCCTCACTACTGCAGACACATGATGGTCAAAGGCTAGATTACTCTCTATGTGTGTCCGCAAATCCCTGACTACTTGGTCAGCTCTTAAGGATGTGTTGTTAATATGATAGTTAACAGGGGCTCTGACACAAGTTGTCTGTGTTAATCCTTCCAGAAGAACATAGTGTCAGTGGGGGAGTCTATGACTGCTCTTAATTTGCAGTTATCTGCAAATTTGGTCAGCCAGAGACCCTTGACATTGGCTTTGACTTCAAAGATGTACATGCCAAAATGGATCAGTCTCAGGGCCTATCCCTGAGGAACTCTGCTTGTGACTGGCCTCTTTCTAGAGGTGGGCTCCCTGATTCTAACTTTCTGGGTCCTGTCTGTGAGTCAGCTGGCTATTCACTGGGTGACATAAGAGTTTATACCTAACCTCCTGAGTTTGTCATCAATGCCAGAGTGTGGTATTGTGCAAAATGCCTTGTCCAAGTAAAGATAGACAGTTTGAACCATTTTACCCTGAGCCATTGCTTTGTGACATTCTCAAAGAAGTCCACCAGGTTGAGTAGGCATGACCTGCACTTGATGAAACCAAACACTACTACAAAGATGTGAAATATTCTTGGATACGCTGATGCTTTATTGTATTATGAACATTCTCTGCCATCATAATGAAATGTTAGTATTGATGCAAACCACACAAAATTACTTCTGCAGAGTTATTTAATACTCAGAAGATGTGTGATGTGGGTTAGGATTCTAAAATAGTTACAAATATCATGTTGGTTAAAATCAGATCCACTAAATGGCATTTGAAATTAAATATGAACACATTTTGTGCTGCCAAATCACAACATCCCCATACAATGTATTATATTTACTGCTACTACCCTCTACATATTATAATAACTTCCAATGTTATAGCAAATTGGAGAAAGAAGCATTTCCTCCATGTGACAACAAGCTTCACAGACTACAATATCTAATTACCTGAACAAATTCTGGTTTTCAAACATTTGGTTGTTGGATAAGAAACATGTTAAAAGATGCATGGTCCAGTCATATACTGTAATGCAACAACCTTATGCTGATACACTGGAAAGCTGAAAAATAAAATTCACTTTGTTGCAAATAAAATGTATCTTTCTGTACTCATGTTTCACATACATTATTATTGGTTCCTGACAAACAAATACACCAATTCAGCTGCATTTTTCCATAAATGGTTATATTCTCTATAGCACCAGTATCCTACTTGCCAATATTCATTTAGGTCTATATCTTGCCAGCTCATTACATGTCCAGCCTGTGAGCTGTATCACTGTAAATAGCAGTTACATTATTATTGTTACTATATATTGCTGAGGAAAATAATCAGCAGCAGGTAAATACCAATCAGTTATATATATATCCATGTGCTGAGCAAAATATATACGGTATATCATATCCAACTTTGCTATTCTACTGAGTGCTAAAACATGTGCTTTCTGAGAAGTAACAAGACATAATGAGTACAGGAAGCTTCAGGAGTTTCTTAGAATACTTTACATCTGTAGGAAAGCTTTCCTTACAGACATATTCTTTAAATTTATTGTAAGTGGTGAAGCTTTTCTCTCCATAGCTACATTAAAATGCCTTTCTCCTGCTGAAGTAACATTTTCATTAAAATACAATAACTCAATAAATAAGCATGCCAATATGTAAATAATGTGGTGCAACCTCAAAAAATTAGATTAATTTTGGTGTACACATAGGGATTTTAAATGCCCCTTAGAACTTCATTTCTAAATTGAACCTAACACAATTGAATCCAAATGCAAATAGATATACTCCCAGCCTAAGATAACCTAGCCACTTGGCTCATTTACCTTTGTAATGACTTCATTTCCCACCTTCTCACTCATATATACAACCTCTGCTTAACTAATAAGATTATGCCTCAGATATGGAAAACAGCAATAGTCATTACTATTCCAAAAGTACCCAAGCCAACTACTGCTTCATAATTATTTTCTATCTCAATACATCCCACTTTAAGTAAAATATTAAAAAATATATCTACAACCAAATCTACCCCAGGAAGCAACATGGATTCTGGTCTGGATGAGCACCATAACAGCTCTCTACTTCCTCACAGATGACATCCTATTCTATATGGACAAAGGCAACCTGACAAGAGACATCTTTATTGCCCTATAAAAAGCCGTTGATCTAATTGACCATAACTTACTATTTGACAACGTAACTAAAATAGGCATTAGTGATGATTCAAAACATTGGTTTATAGACTTCCTCACCAATAGATCCTTTATGGTTAAAGTAGGCACCATCATCTCTGAAACAATTACTCTTATGAAAGGAGTACCCCAGAGTTCAACTTTAGCCTCTATGCTGTTTTGATATTTATCAAAAAAATGTCCCATGTGATCATCTTCACATACCTCTAATTCTTTATGTAGACAGTATGGTCATCTGCTGGTCAAACAGTCCCACTCTGTTATACAAACTTTACTCTAACATGACCTCCAAACCCTCAACTGGTGGGTAATAAACCAGAAATGTATACCTGATCCCTCAAAAACAAAAGCAATGCTAGTTGGAACCAACCAAAATATCCAAAACACACAACTTCCTTAATATTAAAGATGTTAATGCACCACCATAGAAACTACCACATCCTTCAAATACTGTGGCATTTATCTAGAGCAATCTCTTAACTTTCAACTACTCATTTAAAACACATGAAGAAAGATCAACAGACCACTGTACTGGATGAGCAAGCTATCACCTCTTCTGTCCAAACCAGACAAAGCTTCCATGGGCAAAGGAATAATCTTATCTCAGTTTGAATATGGACTAGTCTCAAAGAAAAATGCCACCACAGTACAAACCATCTCCAATAAAATCTACCAGTTACTACTCCTACATTAATGAACACCAGTGCCTAACTCTTGCCAAAGCTAAAGGGCTTTCAGCACATTTGAGAGACAACCTCCTACTAGGATCACTAATTCACTAAGCCTCATCTACTGAGAAATTGTCCATTCTAACTCATAAACATTTCAATAAACCCCCCACATATAATCTCAAGTATATCTCTCAATCTCAACCCACCCTACTAAATCCAAAAAGTAAATGTTATTGCACTGACCATGCATTCTCCATCCTAGCACCTACACTATGGGATTCTCCATCCTAGCACCTAAACTATGAGAATCCATTCCACTCTCCATCTGAGCTGTCCAAAATACTCAGATGTCAGACAACAGCTGAAGGAACAGCCAAGCAAAGTGCAATTTCACTCACTCAGGTCCTGTTACATGAACCCTGCAGCTCTCTCACATACCCCTCTATCCCTGTTTTATCCTTCCTTATCTCATCTTGTCACTCCCTTACTTACTGCCTCTCATTCATTCTACTTCCCTCTTGTCTTTGTATCTCTCTAATACTTCTTCTCCTTTCAACGCCTCTTCCCTTTGCATGGCTCTCTCACATTTTCTCTGTCTTCTCCTCATGGTATCCTTTTTTGAAACTATTCTCACTTACCTTTTCTAATATCTTTATACCTATCTATATAATGATGAGGTACTATCCCTCTAGCATAAGCCATCTCAGTCATTATGTCTATATTTTATCCATAAAACTCAGCAAAGCATAATTACATTTTTCAATTCATGTTTGGACATTAACTGCTTCTTGAACTAAATGTTGTACATAGCATATTACTGCATCTGTAAATAGGAATGTATATTTATTTTTTAGCATAGCCTTGTATCTATAAATATGTTTTATTCATTTCATATTCACCCTGGCTGTGCTTGCAAATGGTTCCCTGAAATCAGTGCTTTAGCCCAGTAAGTAAATTTAAATAAATACATATGCATGATTAAAAATCAATTATATAACAAGTAAAATATATTTTATGTGTTCTTATGAATAGGACTATGAAAACCATATAAATGAGATAAACAGGAAGATTTTTCACTTGGAGATGGAGACACAAATGCTTAGAGGAGCAAACCAAATACTGAAGAAAGAGAACATGGAACTGAAAGAATATTGCCAGCATTTTGAAACAGGAAGTATGTTTTCTAATTTTGTACCTTTCCTTTCTAAGGGTCTCCATGATTGCTTATCAACAGTGAAAAAATAAAACTCACTTTCATTTATTGGCATTATTTTATGATCTTTAAATCTCATTTTGAGATAACTTTGCATTATGTGATCGATGTCACTGCACTAAAGTAGTATAGATTAACTACACTAATAATTAAATGAAATTACTGAACCTGCAAAAAGTACAGTTAAACATCTTAAATTAATTCCCTCAAATTCAAAATGGCTCAACATAAAATGGATGCCTAAAAGTTTTTGTATCTCATTGAAGCTTTCATAGATAGCTTTACCATTGACTTTTTCCCCCTCATGGGGTCCTCACACAGAAAGCAGTCATACTGGCAAATATGCATGTGAATTTGTCAGTCCATGGGAATGGCTATTACTAATTAGCCATGTGATCTTTCCAGAAATATTTTCAGCTCTCAGTCTGCTTGACTGAGAAATTCTGAAAAGAACTTGTCAGAAAAAATGTTTACTTTAAGGAGGAAAATGTGACTACTGTCAGAACATGATGGTCGCCCACTTAGGCCTATGGGAGTGCTCATGGTGCAGGTAAATTCAGTGAAGATGTGACTGGCGTGTGACTAGTATGTGTATGTGTGTGTACATGTGTGTAAGTTTTAGTGCACATTTATAGGAGTATAACAGAGGCTGCATGAACGTGTGGTACTCTGCGTGTGTGTGTATGTGTGTGTGTGTGTGTGTGTGTGTGTGTGTGTGTGTGTGTGTGTGTGTGTGTGTGTGTGCATGCGTGCATGTGTGTGTGTGTGTGTGTGTGTGTGTGTGTGTGTGTGTGTGTGTGTGTGAGTGCATGCTTGTGTGTGTGTGTGTGTGTGTGTGTGTGTGTGTGTGTGTGTGTGTGTGTGTATACACATGAGCATATGGCTGAATGTTTCTATGTGGGTGACTGAGAATATGGAGACTTGTTTGTTAATGGGGGGAAGTAGGTCTGTGTGTGAATGTCTGGGAGTTTGTGTGTGCATATACATATATGTTTGTGAGTTTGAGTGCATGCATGTGGGCACCTTTTCAAAGACTATGCATAGTCCACTAGTAACAACTCTAGCAGTCAGATCTGACAGTGCTGGTATTTAACTCAGAGAAACTGTAATGAATTGATAGTGAGGCCTTTTTTTACTGACACCATACCTGTCTTTGAATCACATTTTATCACTTTCAAACTAACTGCCCAAGTTGATTGTGAGTACTGAGGATTTTGCTGAATCCGAGGGAAGCCACACCTACAAAAGGCTTCAGCAAACACAGAACACAATTAAATACTCACTTAAAAATAATATATATGTATATATTTATATATACAAACCAAAGAGCAAAAAGGTCACACAGACAAATCAATTAATAAAAACTACAAGAAAAAGTAGTCAAGCTAGAGTATTCACTTTGTGAAACTTTAAACCTCCTGTAATAGAGGCCCATGGGATATATGCATATGACCCCTTAAGGACAGCAAGTGTTTTAGCTATATGGCTTCTGAATATCCAAGACATTCTACTTTTTCATGTTAGTCTTTGTGGATACATTCAGCGTAATAAAGCCAAATCCCACTAGCTGTAGACATGCATGTTTTGGCCTTCTTACGATCTCACAAGCATAAAATAAGTGCATGTCCACAGCTAGTATTTGTTTAATATTTAGGAACACACTTATAGGCTTAGTTAAATTAAATATATTAAATTGTTCACTGCAAATATAGTAAAACAGTGAAACTAATCCTTTATATTCTTTACTATGAAAAAATACTTTAGCTTAAAATATAAGAAAATACTTACACATATTTTCAGCCTTAAAGTCCAGAAAAAAACTTTCACTTAAAATGCAAGTCTACTGCTTTGAATATAATAGTCCATCAATTAGTAAATAAGAGTAATTTTTTAGGCTTTTTAGTTTTAGAAGCAGTTTTCCAAAAATTCAGCTCACTCTATCTCTTCAGAGATATAGTATTCCACTCCATTTCTTCAGTATTAAGGATTATATTGATGTTAACAAAAGTGGATGCCTCCTCCAGTGTGCTCAGTATTTTGCTTCTTACAGGAAGGAATAATTTGATCCTTGCAGGAAACACCAAAGTGGCTTTAATATTGTTCTTTTTAAGTTCCTTGAACAGTAGTAAACAATATTTTATTTTACTCATTAGTTTACTGGAATAGTTATTATCAAATCTGACTACATGTTCACCTATTTTAATAGGTGGGCTGGGACATGCTGCTTTTAATATTTGACCTTTTTCTAAGATAGACATGAACTTAACTATAATTGAGCATGGTGGTGAGTTTTCCATCTCAGAAGGTGTTCTCAGGGATCTATGTGCTCTGTCAATTCCAAAAAAATAAAGTTTCAGGTAGATTTAATGTTTTATGTATCCAGGTAGTTAAGAAGTTTATTATATTCTCTCCCTCATACTTTTCAGGTATACCATAAATTTTAATGTTATTTCATCTCAGTCTATTTTCTAAATCATTAAGTTTTTCTGTTTTCAGTCTGAGACTCGCCTTGAGTTATTCAACTTTCATGATCACTTAAAGTTTCTTCCACACTGCTGATTTATGCGCCTTCTTTCATAATAGCTTAAAGATGTTCCATCCTCTTTCTGGTAGTCTCTTCTTTAAAGCATTCTAGTTTTCTATCCAGTTTTATCTATTTTAAGTAATGTATCCCATATACACTAGATAATATTGACTGAATGTTTTTTTTCTTTCTTTTTCTTTTTTAACAAAAGATTCCTAAGTACCATTTCTTGACTCATGTTGAAGTCTTCACTCTCTCTTAACCAAACAGTTGAAATTTTGACAGGAAAAAAATATTGCTTTTGAAGAACTTAAAGCTATAAATATTTTCTCTGACTATTAATGAATGAAATTATCTAGCAAGTATCTTAAAATTAATTATCTAGCAAGTATCTTCAAATTTTATTTTTTTGATTATATTTTCTGTCAGGGAAATATTTTCAGTCATAGAGCTTTCACCAGTTGCTGCTCTTAGTTAGCCATGTTGGCCATGCCCTCCAGTGAAAATGTAATTTAAATGATAGTTTAATTGTAGTGCTATCAAATGTATCTCCTAATAGAACAAGAAAAACAGGTGTGATAAAGCATATAGCTAAACTAATGTAAAAATAAATGTTACCCCACTCTATTAATATCATCACAGCATGTTTCAGCATTCTGTCGGTATCATTCATAATTTATTAGACACGCATTCTTTCTTATAGGTTCATAGCTAAGTACTAGGCTAGCTGCCCTTGTAGGCTATTTTAAGTCTAACCAGTTTCCATTTTTGTACTAAGATATTAGTGCACTCCATTTGTTTAGAGACTTGAATTACTGATCCTGTGGTCAATAATTATATCTTACCCCTAATAAGAATAACTGGGATCACACTATTAGATAATTTGAGGGGACCCATGTATGGGATAAAGCATTTAGAAGATCTGTGTGTTAGTAGAACAGGGGGCAGTCCTGTGGTAAACCTGTTTCCCATCCCTAAATCCAAGTTCCACTTGAAAATGGGCAAGGACGAACTTTGTTCTATGTGGATGGGATGTCTGTTCCAGGGTTATGTTTTCTTCTGCAACATATATATGTCCCTCCAAACTATTCTGTTGATGTTGCAGAAAAGGTTTAGATCTCTAGAACAAGTATTTCAGATGCCATTTAGCTTGCTGTTGAGTAGTAAATCTATTAGTATTGGGTCAGAGGATGCCTTGTATACCAGTCACAAGTCACCTCTTAGCAGTCTATTGGATACTGAGTATAGTGACAGAGCTTTGAGAGCTTTGATTTTCTTCAAAATTTATTTCTGTAAGCCCCATGTTATTAATTTCCACTCATCATTTCCCATGGGATTTCTCTTTATATATTATTTTTGACAAGATATCTGCTTGCTGTGCCTGTAGTTGTTAGTAACATTTTAGAATATAGACCTGATGCCTGATTTTTGCATTTAACTTTATACAAAAAAGTTACATTGTAAAAAAAGAGTTGCATTATGCCAAAAAAAAAAAAAAACCTTCAGACACTACTTTTTACTAATTACAAAAAAAATCTCTTTTTTGGTTAGGCTAAATCTGAATTTACTAATACCATTACAAAGAACACTAATATTGCCAGATCTTTCCAGAAATCCTAATAGAAGGCAACTATTCATTTATAAAGGAACTATCCTTCCCCTGAAAGATAGTTACACTGTAATCTATTACCTTTCCAACAATCTTTTCCATAAAAATGCTTCTGAGGAGACCAAAACTTTTCTACTCTTTATTTTCTAGTTAGAGATATGATTTAAGCTGACTCTGATAAAAGTTCTCTCACTTTCTCTACTATACGTGTATTAACATCTGGTCATCCCTACAAAAAGCAAACTGGCTACTTGTCTTTATTCAAATCACATTATTCCTTTATAATCTTATCTGTAGACTTTTAAATAGCTACACTTATTACATTTCAGACAAGATAAAATTAGTTCCTCTTTCTACTACATGAAGATAAAGTGCAACATGACTCTTGTATTAGTTGTAGATCCAGAGTAAATAACACTGTCTATATACTATACTACAACAGACACACAATTTAATTCTATCAATTTGTTTGCAACAGTTTCTTAAATCTTTATCCTGTATATTTCTTTTTGATATGATATACAGTCACTGCCTTTATTCTGTAAACTGTCTCTATCAGACATAAGCATCTCTTTTAACTATATGTTCTGCCTTACTGACAAGGATATGGCTAAAAATAAAATGTTTCCAGAATACGCCTTTCAGTGTTATATGTGGCATAAGGCTTGTTGTCTGACTTGTCACTCTATATGTTACAGTAAAAAAAGTTATAATTTTTTTTTAAGTTACATGAGGTCATTCAATGTGAATTCATGAAGAATTCAGTATGGAAGTGTCATTTAACATGCAATGGCAGAACAGACAGAATATACTTTTGACAATTCCAGTCTAGAGGAGGAAATGGTTACAGTAGTGGAGAGAAAGTGTGGCTTCAATTAGTGAGACATGATAGAGATACTAAAACATTGATTCAAATTAATATTACAAAAGTGATGAGATAGTTGTAGAATATTAGATATGACTTGTAATATTTGAATGCATGGCTTGCTAGCTATGTACAAAATCAGGACGGACTTGTGGACAATACAGAGTTTTTGTATGATCTACATGTTACCATAGTGTCAATTAAGTAGTAGATTGGAACCATTCAAAACAATGAAATGAAGAATGGTGTTCAAATGAAACATGTCAAACAGTAATTGGTTTTACTGGTAGATAAGGTTTCTAGGAAAAAAAATAGAGTCCATTGAGTACTGAAAAAGTGGGGAAAGAATTGACTTGTTGACTTTTTTAAACTTAAAATGGTATAAAGGGCATGTTTGGCAAAGATAATGTTGTGTGTTTAAAAAGTAGTTCACTTTCCATTGACCTCAGATGGCACTCATTATGTGAAGTCTAGTTATTTTTTGTTATTTTTGTTGAATTTGTGTCATGATATGAAAAAAGTACAAATCTTATGGCAGTTGTGACAACTAGGGAAGCACATTTCTGTGGCTTGATTACCTTTGTAAGTGGAAACCATGACTATTCAGTGGATACATTTTGGTAGGGCTTAAAGTTTATTGAGGCTTTTCAAGAAAGTAAGCAAAGTATAATTTAGAACATCTGACAAAGTGTAAAAGTAATAGATCAATAAATTAAAAGAAAATAAAGATTTATGTATTTAAAGGATGACTTAAGATTACATGTGTCAGTAATTTAATTTAGTTAAAATATCTGATACTTTGGGCTAAATTTTAACATTGGTAAATTATCCCTAACCACAGATGTAATTACATTAATTTCTTTATCATGAGTTAATCTTAATATTGTAAGAAAATCAGCTAAATTTGGTCAATCTGCTAATGATCATTCCTTAGTAATTGATTTTCTAGAGCATATTAAAATAATTCATAATAGATCATTTGAGTCAAATTTTTAGAAAGATGAAAATTATCAGACCAAACAATTTGAGTAAAACCTTCAATTTAACCCCAAAAATCAGAAAGTTTTGAGCAACAACATGTAATATGCTCCCAGTTTGGATTCTCTTCTGAATTGCATCTTCAGCATTTAAACTTAACCTTATTTGGGATAAAGAATGTTTTATGAATAACTTTCCGTGTATACATTTTCCAAAATGATGGTCTAGATGTTTTAGCTATAGATTCAGCAGTCAATTTTCTACTTAAATCATCAAATACGTTATATTCATCTTGAGATAAATAAATTCCAAAATGTATCTTAAATCAGTTTTATATATTAAGGCAAGATTATATCACTCTGATAAAATACAGTTATTAACTTTATTATCATAAACAACTTTACATAAATATTATAGAAATTTAGGTAGATGAACTAACTGTGAAAATCTTTCTACTCATATTTTTTGATTGAAAAAATGTATTAACTATTAGCTAATCATCATTTTTACTGGATTAAACTTTTCTAAAAGAGAATCTGTTAACATAAGTTGAGAATCTTTATTAAAGATATAGCTTCCAATAAGTCCTTCATTTTTGCATGTATTCATTAATTATATATTAATTCCTTCTATTAGACCTTTAAATGCACACACATGAAATAACATATATATGTGTCCCGGTTCTAGTTTTCTTTTTTTTTTATTTAATCAAAGCTCATTAATATTTTAATATGTTTATGGTAATTGGACCAAATGATTGGTGTGGCCTTTGCAAATCCAGAACTACTTATATAAATGAGTCCAGTGGTCAGTATCAGCAGTAAGATACCAGATACCAAATTGTAGCTCTCTACTTGTTTGCTCAATAAACATGGACATATCTTAAAATAATTAATGGGAAACAGCACAGACACAGTTTTGATTTTAATATTAGTCTTAAGTCATGTAAAGAAAATATTCATAGAACAACCGATTTTGCACCAACACATATTTTTCTGAACAATAAGAAACCATTGATATAATAACAGATTGTGAATCAACACACATTTTTCCAAACAATTAGTATAATTCCTTGCATTATTGACTGACTGCAATACTCAGTGATTTATCAGAAAAATAATTAAACAATTTCTAAGGGACTCAGCAAAAGAAATGATGAAAAACCATGGACATCTGAGAAGTATTTATAGAAGTACTACCCAGACTTCTCAACAATAATGGAAAATTATTGGAATTACTTTTTTATCTTTAGTGGAAATAGCAGCTTGAAGGGATAACATTGCATAATCATGTCACTCACTATTCTGGAAATGAACTTACATGCAGCCCAGTGTTCTTCATTATTGCTGTTAATATATAAAGATACCTTATACTGATACAAATACCAAATACACTGATTCATTTCTTTCTTTCTTGAACAAAATTAACTGTCTAGTGTTTATGTAAAGCCATGGTTATTTTTCTGGAAAAAATATTTAAATCAAATTTACTTGAGAAAGCACTATTTTTCTCATCTGCAACTTTTGACAATATAAAGTGCTTACAGTTTATAACATTTAAAAATCACTTTAAAATGTTTGTTTTTTTACTACAGAATGTATATTTTTTATATCTTTATACCTAAATATTTAATATTTCTATAAACATCTTCAGGTCTAAAAATGTAGCATTTCTACATTTCCTCAAAAAGACTGATGATTTTATATCTTATTTTTTTCACCAGACCGATACTAACATATCCATCTAATCAACTTTTCATGCAGGCAAAGATACATGAATTTGATTTATTCTTCATAGACCTGTATGAAATGACATATGTTGTTGCTTATTCTTTAAAATATTTTATAACTCCACTATTTAATATTTAAGTAAATAATTCCCAACAATGAAAAATAATGAATACTTGATATAATATGATTCTCAATAACCTCATAGTAATATGGAGAAAATGTGAATATTTCAAATCTGTCTATAAACGGGCTAGGTGGAAACATGTTACAGCCAGAATTATTAGAAAAAATAAGTCTACATTTTTGGCAAAAAATGTATTTAGATTGGCCTACTGGTCCCTTGATTTTGTATTAAGATTATTAGGGAAAAAGGAGTGATCTCCAAATAAAAAAGCATAGCTGGGATTCATAGAGGGCTAGTACAGTAAGCAGCAAAGAATAGGTTAGGAATAAGCCAAGTGCAGGCTGTGAGTGAATATAAGATACAGCTTGCTTGACTGTGTAATGGCTGAAATAGCACAATATGTGCATAAATATAATTGTATGAAGACATGAAAATAGGAAGCCGCATGTTAATCAGCTTCCTAGAATATACAAATAAGAGAAATTAAGGAGGTGCCCTACTTCAGAGATATATAGAAAGGAAGTGCTTATCAGCCTTTAGCACTGTGCAGTCATGCAGCACTTAATGAGAACTATATAAGGAATTGCTAAAGCAGTAGCACAGAAACACATTTGAGCTACTTTCAGAACCAGTGTTTCTCATTGTGACTGTCTGCACTAATGGATGAGGTACTTAATGCTCCTGACTTACCACCACTAACTAACAGATAGTTGACAACTTCTAACTGGACAGCAGAATTGAGGGGTATGTAGTCTATGTCTAGTCCTGTGAACACAATGGTATGCCCAGCATTAGCCGTCTTAGCTAGAGCAACCTTCTAGTGACATAGTGGGGACATATTAGAGATACCTCAAGAAAGAGTAGCATACCTACTTACCCATGGTACAGTAAGAGAAAACCAATACCATGTGGGCCTTCTGTGAGAGACCCCATCTTTCTGAGATCCTCAGTGTCACAAACTGCACCCATGTAACTATTAAAGATCTACCTTGTCCAGATAGGCAGTGATATATAAAGGAAGGGCATCCATTCCTTGAACTGCAATGTGGTCTGAAATATCTAAGGTATTACATACAATGTATGTTATCACTGCAGTGTACAGGGTCTACTATACATGATCGAAATTGCAGAAAGCCGAAACCCATATGGTCGAGACCATATGTTCGACTTCCGCAGTTTCGAACATGTAAAAAAAATACACAATATTAATACACTTTCTTAATGTTATGCCCCCCACACCCCCCGTAACTTTAACATACCAACTCCAAGATCGCACTACAGTGTGGAAATGGAAATATTTCCATTCCGCACTGCACAGAGATGTCTGTTACACATGGTTGGGATTCCAAAAGTTGAACATATGGTCTTGGCCATATGGGCTTTGACTTTGTGGCATTTCAACCATGTGTAGGGGACCCAGTGTACACAGTTCACATAACTGGGAGAAGTGAGACTTATATCAGCAGTTCTTGTGAGAGGACTTCACAAATGGTCACCTGGTTGGTGGGTGCACACACTCCAGATAAGCAGGTCTATACACACACATATCATGCATGCTTGGAGAAGGCCCCATATAAAATGTTGCTCACTGTGAAGCTAAATATGCCATAGAGCCTTCACTGATCACTCCAATATGAAATGCTCAGATCAACACATAAAATGTCCTACAATACAGCCTGTGCTGAAAATGAAAACACAGTGGAATGGGTATTCAGACTATTGAAAGGGCATTTCCAATGTTTAGATACCTCTGGTGGTGCACTGAAGTATAGTTGTTCAACCATATGCTGAAAGATATTTGTTGTGTCTACTATGATTTACAATACAGTACTACATAAGTGAACATAGCATCAGGTGAACTCCATAGCAGTACCTGCCATAAATGTCACAGCAACAGCAGAAGGACAGACTGGAGAGTCAAGGCAGGAAAATGAGGAGAGACATCACAGCTAAGGCAGGTATAATATAGTGCAGCCCTGGCAAATAGATGGCATGTGGTCCACAACTGTGGACCATGGAATAGACAGCACAGAATAAAATGACAAATGTAATATCACACTTAGGCTATGCAGGACAGTACATGGACTGGACTTGAACAGATGGGGAATACAGTGACAGATAACACAATCACTATAATGTGGGGATATAGTCACAGGAAGTGAGCACAGTAACCACATACTCTGGGAGTTTGCAGATAGGAAGGGATCACATCCTTCATTGGTGTGCTTGGGATACCATGAAATGACCATTGCTGGCATCCACTATATTGGTTTGTGGTGTCGGGACTGGATCTAGCTCATGGCAAGTAAGGGGTACAGCTATGGAGCCATGTACATAAACCCTAATCAAGACTCCATGTGTTGAGCCCAACCAGTGATGATGCTGAAGACCTGGATAATGCCCAACATGGGAGGTGTGTCCCGGGTAAAGCTGATGCTGTCTCATCTATGATTTTTGTAGTCTAACATGAGAATACTTGAGCCTGTTCATCTTACATCAGAAGCTTTCCATGGCCATAGACTGCATCACCTATCTCAATTGCAGTGCATGCCATGGGTGCACTATGGAGGCAATATTTGCCAGCAGTGACCTAAGTGACAATGCTGCCCTGTACTCAAAGCCACTTTGCAAATGATGTATATTTTCCCACAACATGAGGAACACATCCTCCATCTCCACAATGCTGCGAGTAGTAGTTTTCTGTGTCTGAATCACTGACCTGTATATCTGCTGGTTCATATCAGGGACTGTCATGGAGTCATGGCAGCACTATATCCCTCTGTATCTCCCCACAACTATGACTATGCCCACCCCAGAAATGGTATGCATGACAGATGTTGTGTGGGAAAAGGACATAGGAAGATCCCATTTTGGACTCTCAAGTATAGGTTGTCTGTCATGCTTTGGTGAGACTTAAGCAGGACCTGTATAATGGCTTATGTAATGGCAGATGTGGATGACTCCTCCCTTGTACTTTTGCTGAGAGTGATACTATGTCATAAGATCATGCAATTTATATGATGATATTACTGTTAGCCACACACACCTGTTGACAACAGCCTGATATTGTCCTGTTGTGTTGGATCCTAAACTAGTAAAACCTGGGGAAGCATGAAAACACATGACACCACTTCCAGTGCACACAAATATGCTGCCATATCCCCCTGTGGCATGCATAGTGGTACACTGAAGGATGCATCTTGTTATACAGAATGGTGTGTTTGCAGACCAGAGGAGTCCAGAAGGATAGATGTGAAAGTGACCATTAGTACAGCCCTCTCTTCAATCATGCATTGAAGTGTGCTGTAGTTTATGACACTTTGCATTACTAACATGGTGCTTCCCCTTCTCATTCTAGGGTTTCACTGTCAGGCTTGCTCCAATGTCCAATAGTTCCCAACATCTGTCAGCAACTTCTGTGTTGGTTGCTCATACCTATGCTGGATGTGTCTGCCTTAGTGTCCCATTCCTTTTCCTTTAAATAAAGCACCACACTGGTAACCTTCTATCATGCTTGTTATAAGGATCAATTATGGCAGCTTAGAGCATTTACATCCTATACCAGTCTCTACCGGGTCTACCTGACAACACCGACAACAAAATCACTGAACCACATAACAAACACAAACACGAAACCTCACATGCCCGACACACCACAATCCCAACAATCAACAAACAAAACAAATCCCCTCTCCAAAAAGCACACACACAACACAAGCCCACCAAAATCCTTACAAACCCACACTAAACCTTACATACACAACTATCTATAACCTTAGCCCAAACCCTAACCCTAAGGTCTGTCACCATCGCACACTCACCTAACCCGCGCCCTAACCCTAACTCACTTAACCCACCCCTAACCCTAAACACTGTCACTATCGCACACTCACCTAACCCACGCCCTAACCCTAACTCACTTAACCCACCCCTAACCCTAAAGACTGTCACTATCGCACACTCACCTAACCCATGCCCTAACCCTAACTCACTTAACCCGCCCCAACCCTAAAGACTGTCACTAACGCACACTCACCTAACCCATGCCCTAACCCTAACTCACTTAACCCGCCCCTAACCCTAAAGTCTGTCACTATCGCACACTTACCTAACCCACGCCCTAACCCTAACTCACTTAACTGACCCCTATCCCTAGAGTCCATCAATATCGCACACTTACCTTACTCGCACCCTCACCCTAAAGTCCGTCACTACCGCATACTCACACAGCCTTTTCACATGTCAGTGTTCTCAGCGTCGGGGTTTTCATCCGTCGGTCATCTCAGTTTTCGATCTTCTGGTGTCGGTGTTCTCATTGTCGGTGTTGTCAGCTTTCGGCGTTGTCAGGTAGACCCGTCTCTACTATATCTGGGTCTAGTAATAATAGTCTGTGAGATTGTTTTTTCTAGAAGACACATGCCACACATGCAAAGAGCCTGTTGTAACAGTATTTTCCTGGCCAGTAAAGTTTTCTGCATGTTGCTGTCCTTTGGTGGCCATATCAGTTCTTGTGCACCTGAGGATAAACATGTCATTTAAAAGGAGTATATGCTACACTGTAGCATCCACTTGATTATGACCATGCTCTTTCTCCTTAATGGACCTAGTCAACAGATGTAGTAACTGTTCTGCATAGTCTGACTGGTTCAGTACCCATGCTTCTACATATGAACTATCCCCCTTTGTACAGCACCCATACCTTTATGTATGTACCATCCCCTTTTGGTACAGTACGCATGCCTATATGTATATACCATGCCCCTTGGTACAGTACCCATGCCTCTACATATGTACCATCCCCCTTGGTACAGTACTCATGCCTCTACATATGTACCATCTCCTTGGTACAGTACTCATGCCTTTACATATGTAACATCTCCTTTTGGTACAGTTCCCATGCCTCTACATATGTAATATCCCCCTTGGTAAGCTACCAATGCCTCTACATATGTACTATCCCCTTTTGGTACAGTACCCCTGCCTCTATATATATGCACTGTCCCATTTGGTACATTACCAATGCCTCTATATATGTACCTGGAACTCCCACTTCTCATTAATCATGCAATTCTCACTGTATCCTATTTTTATAGCCCCCCCCACCCACCCACCCACACACAGCCATTATGCTATGTCTGTGTAGTGGGGTCCCTGTTGCACATACAATATCAGGTGTGCCTCAATGTTCTTGACTGCTATCACAGGCTTGTAGTTGTAGATGAGCTACTTTACCAGGCAGGAATTCTGCAATAAATATGCTATGTTCCATGTTTACAGAGTTTTCACACAAATACCCCATGTATATTGGTTTTACCTTTGAAAATGGTGTGTAACATGACAGGCGTGGCTTTATATTGCACTAACAGCAGGCATTAGCACAGCAGTTATGCCAATGAATCCAAATAGCTGCAATGTCTATGAATTGCTGCATCTACAGAATGTCTTTTCCATGCATATAGATGTGAGCTGTGCATGTCAAATTTAGCACAAAGCATGTGACTTCCATGCTTGTACATATGGCATGTGCACATGTACAGCACTGCATTGCATACAGATAATTCATTATTGTGTATATGTGTGACAGTGGCTAGCATATAGATCTTCAAGTAGACCTGTTGTGTGGGCCATGGCTGCTTTTGTAGTAGTAAAAGCAGTGCTTATGCATAGTGTGTTTACATATCTTTCAATCTCTTAGCACAGAAATTCTGGACAAGGACAAAATAATGTGGGGACCAAAGCCCAAAACTGGGGACAGATTCTAAATGTTGCTGTTATAAACTTGGAAAGATAGTAGATTAACAGGTTTTGCATTTGCATGTATTTTTGAAGGGTATAAAGGCTGAAACGTAAATGTCCATCTTTTGAGTGACTTTAATCCTCAATGATTTTTGAGAACACCACAAATCGTATGAGAAACAAACCAATGATATGAGGCAAAAGTCTGAACATTTTGTAAACTCTGGACAACTGACAGGTATAACTGACAGGTATAAGTGCCACAGAGTTCAGTATTTTTATCTCTCCCCTGCACATTTATTTATATATTTATACAATTTATTAACTGTGTCGGGCACTGGTCCCACTAGACCAATTTCAGGCTCAGCCCAGAATTTTAAGTCATTTTAGCTCTGCCATTATGATGGTCCTTTGTAGTGGTAAACATCGGGTACAAGGTGGCACAGATGTTACGCACTGGTTCACCTGTTTTGGGGAGGAGTGCCATCATCACTACCCAGCCTTAAGTATGAGGAGAGAAATACTGGACTTCTACTGGAAGGGACCTCGAAGAGTCATTGATGGTCTTGGTGTCTACCTCTTAGGAGAGAGGGTGAAGTCTCCTCTCCTTTCCTGAAGATGAACTAGAGGGGTCTTCACTGGTATACTGACATGTACTGCTAGGGCTGCTCAGTACTGTGGTGCACAAGCATCTGGAATCCTGCCCAGGCAATATGGAGCATATTCTGCTGTGCATAAGAAAGTAAGAGTGTCACATGATAGGCAGGTCTCACCCACTGAGACACCAAAGGAGCAAGCAACCCATAATATCAGCTAGCTAGAAGAGTAATGCCTGGATTTGTTGCCCCTCTATGCCAGTCTAGAAGCCAGCTATGTCAGGAATCTACTCTATCACATCCATATTACATTGTCTCCCTTATGTGTCATTTCTCATTCTCATTGTTTAATTTTCCTCATCATTAACTGACCACTAAATGGCCTGACCATCTTTTGGAAGTTTGTGACCATTCACTGTTCTCCCCAACTTTATGTGTATTCCAGACATCTATCTGGACCCCTATTCCCATGTTTGTCTGTCTCCCCTGCTACCTGTCTTCCTACCTATTTTCCATCAATAGCCATCCCTCAGTACTTTTACCACCTAGCCTTCTTTTGTAAAAATTACAAAAGGGACACTATCCCCACAAAAGATACCCTTCTTTTCCCCACCACTCTTATCTTATGATTACTCTTATGCATTTACATCTATTTGTTGCCATCCCATTTCCTAGTTTCCCATCTGTTGCTCTCCTATCTTGGACACAATAGAAGACTCTTTGTGGGTTCTGTTCAAGCAGCTTTATTTTATGCAAACACATCTTGATACAAGATTCCTGACTTTAACTTAAGTAACTTATGTACAAACTAACTTCAAGATTCATAAATGCTTAGTCTCTGGCTGCACTCTCAAAATGGCACGTGCTCAGTTTTTATACATGCATGTTACGTCTTTGACATGCTTCTTAAAGATATAGTACACATAGCCCGTGCACTCTGATCTACACTATCTTTCCCATTTCTCCCCCATGTATATGATGAACTTGTTTGTTAGACTAATGTGACTGTTCACAGTAAACTATCTGTTGGCTGATGTGCTAATTGCTGCTCTGCTTTTTTACTGGCTTGTCACTAGCTGCAGCTGTATATGCTACTGCATTCCATGTTGGGGCATGCATTGGCATGGGTGTGTTCACAAGCTTAAGATTTGATCACTGCTCTTTCTGCTACCACTGCACCTTGCTTTTCCTAAGCAGTCCTTTGCTCACCATGCTAGTACTGTTGGTATTTGCTAATTATCTGTTTCACACTTCACGCAGCAGGCTTATCAGCCTTTAGCACTGTGCAATCATGCAACACATGTTTATGGATATTAACTTTAGATTTGTAAAGGGGACAGCTACCCCAGGCATAATCATGGGAGTTTCAAAACTGAATACTGAGAGTGCGTTTGCAGATGTGCTCGGTATGTCTTAGTGGCTGCAGCTAAGTGCTTGTTACAGTTGTAGTAAATGGATTGCCTGGTGGATCAGACCTCTCAACCAATTGGGGACAAATTTCAACAAAATCAGGGACAAGTCAAGAAAAATTCAGGGACAATCAGGGACACTTTTAAAATATTAGTGCTATTAACTTGAAACATTGACAGAATCAAAGCATATGAATTAATACACATTTTCTGAAGTAAAAGAAGTCTATAACTCTTAATTATTGTCATTATTCATTAAGTGTAATTCACCACCTTTCCTCCAAAAGTCACTAGTTTTAGGAGGGATTAAGAGGGACAGAGCTAAAATTTGAGTCAAAATCAGGGGCGTCCCTGAAAATCAGGGACATTTGAGAGGTGGTGGTTAACTGTGGATTGAGAGAATAGCCAGTCTGAGATTTAGAATGCCAGATGTGTTCTCTATGATTCTGCCTGGCTTTTATCTTTTAAATGGTAATTACCTGCTAAAGTCTAAAAAGGACAAATAACAATAATAATAAAATAACAACAATAATTATTAATAATAATAATAATAATAATAATAATAATAATAATAATAATAATAATAATAATAATAAATATTGCCTAAAGGATTTCTTTATCCTTTTGATATCAAAGTGAAATGTCCTTTGTTATGAATTACTATGATGCTTCTGAAGCACAGCAGTGTAGCATATAACAATACGATGGGCATACAAAATGATATGACAGATCTAATGTTTACACACTTTTACTGAAATAAATAAATAAATGTATCTTTTTTACTGGAAAAAAATCATAATGGGCCCTTGAAACCATCAAGTGCTTCCTCTGTTTTAAACAAAACAACTTGATTTATGGCATCATTAGGATTGCAGTTCACTTATTAGAGTTTCCTAATAAAAGAACAGTAAGGTATTAGCTAATCATGTTAATGGTACTGTTTCTAAATTCAGTAGGTGTTCTGTCTTTCAGCTTTTCCCAGTTAGGGGTCGCCACAGCGGAACTCCGGTTCGATAATGATTGGCAGTAGATTTTTACGTGCTGGCTTACCGGGCCTAACGCACAACCTTCAACGAAATAACGCCCATTCACGCATGTCGACACACAGAAGACGCTCTAACTGAGAATTGAAAGTGCAACGTCTAACTGTGAGTTGACAACACTACCGCAGCACCACCACCACAGTGTTTCTAAATTCAATAGGTATGTTATAAGAAAACTTAAGCAAGTATCTACAAAATCATTTATCCATCTGCCTGACAAGGACTATATAAAGGGCTACACTATTTTCTCTATATAATGCATGTTTTGTTTCCATTTCAAATTTCATCTGTCTATGATTCTATACATATATGTCCATCTGTCTGACTGTGTATCAATCTATATGAATATTTAGACAGAGAAAGATACAAAGGGAGACTCCTGTTTATTAATGCTCATCACTGCATTTGGTAGAGTGTATCATATTAAGTAGACATCAAAAGTCATATATCACTTCACAATTTTAAGATAGTACTATCAGGTCTTTCCACTGGTTAAATAATGTGATATGGTTAATATACTGAATGGCCTATTAGTTCATAAGTGCAACATGGTTGTGCAAAAATCATTACTATTATATTTATTCAATAGTGGCATTTGCAGTGTTCATTCGTCATATCTGGAATGAAACATACAGATGCGCGCGCGCACACACACACACACACACAAATGCACTGTGGCAACATCAACAAAGTCAATGTTTCCAGGACTTTTTAATATTCCAGCACATATGAATTTATTAATTGCAAGGTTTAAAACTCAACATTCTGTGTTTAGGAATGCAGATTTCATTCTGTTGGCATGAACCCTTATACACACATACATTTTATATAAGTGTCTGTGTGTGTGTGTGTGTGTGTGTGTGTGTGTGTGTGTGTGTGTGTGTGTGTGTGTGTGTCTATATATATATATATATATATATATATATATATATATATATATATATACATACATATATATGTGATTATATTTCACTATATTGCCAACCCAGTACATCGGCAATGACTACATTAAGAACATAAGAGCAAATGGTCAAAGCTCAATAAACTAAAAAAAAAACAATGTTTCATGCAGGAGGGTATGTTGCCTTTGCATTCCCCCACATCCTCTGGTAGTTATATATACCAATTCTGACATCACAAAACAATGGAGAAAAAGCAAAATCTCACTTTCCACTGTGTAGAAATCCCCCCAAGTAAATGCCAGCATCTAGCAAAGAAATGGCATTTTAATTAAACAAGCTTCCTTCCAAAACTTTCTATAAAGTGAATGATCAAATGTATGACGAAATACACTGAACCCGTATGTATGCATGCATGCGTGTGTGTGTGTGTGTGTGTGTGTGTGTGTGTGTGTCTTTCCCTCTCTCTCTCTTTGTATATATGTATATATGTATATATATATATATATATATATATATATATATACATATATATATATATATATATATATATATATATATATACACACATATATATATATATATATATATATATATATATATATATATAGATATATATATATATATATGGATCTACTTTAAAACACCGACATGCAAAACACAGAGGGACGAGAACACCGAGACCAGAAGATCGACAACTGAGATGACCGACAGTTTAAAAACCCGACGCTGAGAATACCGACATGTTAAGGTAAGTGTGCAATAGTAACAGACTTTAGGGTTAGGGGCGGGTTAAGTGAGTTAGGGTTTGGGCGTGGGTAAGGTAAGTGTGCGATAGTGACAGACTTTGGGGTTAGGGGCGGGTTAAGTGAGTTAGGGTTAGGTCGTGGGGTAGTTGAGTGTGCGATAGTGACGGACCTTAAGGTTAGGGTTTGGGTTAAGGTTAGTGCATAGGTAGGTGTGTACGTAAGGTGTAGTGTAGGTTTGTAAGTTTTTGTTGTGCTTGTGTTGTGTGTGTGTTTTTCGAAAAAAGTATTTGTTTTGTTTTGTTGATTGTCGGGATTGTGGTTTGTTGGGCATGTGATGTTTCGTGCTTTTAAACTGTCGGTCATCTCAGTTGTCGATCTTCCGGTCTCGGTGTTCTCGTCGTCAGTGTTTTGCGTGTCGGTGTTTTAAAGTAGACCCATATATAAATATATAAATATATATATATATATATATATATATATATATATATATATATATATATATGCATACACACACACACACACACTCACACACATATATATATATATATATAGATATATATATCTAATCTACCTATCTCTATCTATATATATATATATATATATATATATATGGGAATACATTAAAGAAGCAAAACTCCCAAATGTTGACGTTGTTAACATCTACATGTAAAAATGTGAACATTGTACCTCTCATGCTATCAGCATAACTTCAGAGAATGCAAATCTGCTTTTTGCAGGGAGGCAAGACCTACTGCACCTTCCTTTACTCCCTGCTAATTATATATACTAACTCCAAGATTCCACAGTCCCTAAGGAAGCAGCATATTTCCAGATCCCAGGGACTGATGATATCACACATGTTGACCATCTGTTTTGTTCATCAAACTTTGCTGATAAAATAGATGTCAACATTTGCTTATTTTAAGTGCTCCCTTATTTATATTTCTACAAGTGCGTTAACATACATACACTATATATATATATATATATATATATATATATATATATATATAGATATATATAGATATATAATATATATATATATATATATATATATATATATATATATATATAAAATATATATATATATATATATATATATATATATATATATATATATATATATATGTATGTATTTTATATATATATATATATATATATATATATATATATATACACATATTGTTATGGCTGTGTATTATTTTGTTGAAGGTAGCTTTGAATGAAGCACAGATGGGGGAAAAATGACTGAAATTACGTGTGTGTGTGTGTGTGTGTGTGTGTGTGTGTGTGTGTGTGTGTGTGTGTGTGTGTGTGTGTGTGTGTGTGTGTGTGTGTCTGTGTGTGTCTTGTACTTGTACTGACATGCTAACCAGGTAGCCACATACATGCTTCCACTATCCTGCCCTAGCTCTTAAATGAAGCAGAAAAAAAATGGTCCATGATCTGGTGGGTGGTGTTCCTCAAATGGATGAGCCGATCAGCCATCCAGCCCTGTTCTTGCATCTCATTCCTGATGCTCCTCAGCTGCGGGATGATTTAAAAAAAATGCAAGTTGAAATTCCTGGTGTTCCAGAAATACAGGAGTCAATCAGGCTCCATTTCTGTGCCTTGCACACAAATGTTGCAAGTAGTTGCTACAGTTTAGACCACACATAGTGCTACAGCACTTACAGTTGAATAGCAAAACCCAATATGCACTAAAAAGAAACTGGGATCAGATGGCCAATTACTCCCTGTAACACTTTGCACCCAGACAGTTGCCTCCTTCTTCTAGCCTTGCTAGGCTACTGATTCCAATACATCAAGAGGACGCGTGTGAAGTCACATACAATGAAAGTAAATGGGTGAAAGTAAAATACACAGAGGTGCAAAAATGTCCACTTACCTTTGATTTCAGAAAGAAGATATAGCAGAAGATGTGAAACTTGCCAAAAACAAATTACAAACACAAGTGCAACCTATGCAAAGAAATGTAACCTATTACTGCACTTAAATACTGCAAAACAGAGTAACTAGAATGATTTGATAGATCATCTGTTTGATTCTGCTTATTAGTAAGGACATATGAAATGGCAGAGTGACTGCACATCTTCCCAACAATGATCTATTTCACTTGTGATAAGCCTAAGTACAAGTTTGTATCCAAAGCAAATTTTACTGCAACACCTCAACTACCATCCAAAACAATAGCTGAAACATACCAGGAGCATTTTTCATCTATGCATGCCAAGTACTGAGTGTCCTCAACCTCATTACAAATACATCTCCTCAAAGTCCTTCAGACACATCTTAACACCACTTTGAAACTCCACTTTCAGATCCATACATGAACAGTACACCTACGACATCTATAATATAATCTCTTAATGTTATATTGGAATAAACTATCAAACCAATAATACTGCAATTTCCATTTTATCTGAAAGAAATGAGAAAAAAAAAACATTCCTTTGGTAAAACTTAAGAAATATTCATATTGATACTGACTAGCAACAGGGTCAAAGTGCAGTAAAACAAAACAAGAAGTAGCCTGCAAGTTACCATCCAGTGACTCAAATAACTGGCACCAAAATGTATTATATGCCCTTAGAGACTTTCTCCACGTAAATCCAAAAACCAAAGAGATACTTTTGCATGCATTTGAATTACTGAGGAAAGTGTGAAAAGAATATATTTGACACATATATAAGTAAGTACCAGCCATCTTCCACACAGATGCCGCACACAAGTCAACAAGATTTTGAAAGGCGGTAACACAATAATTGTAACAGTTCTAGATGTAGCAGTACATTTTATGCCCCTAATTCACTCAACTGAGTGTTCTACATTTCCATATCTGAATCATCCATAGTCTGCACATGACCAGCAAAGCTATACCATGGCTGCAACCTGCCACAGTGTTATGGTAAAGCTAGCACCTTAACAGGTGGCATCCACCGAACAGTTTCAGTAGAAGTAGCAGTCATCACACCTTTGGTTAGAAATGCTGCTGAACCCCTAGACAATGAAACTCTCTACCATAGTTGAGCCCATGAAAAATATCTCTACTTGTCTAATCTCAGGCCATGATGATGTGCAACAGGTTTCTGAAGTTCTTCCCCTGCTGAAGGGAACACTGTAATTTCTTGTGCCTTACATTTATCATTTAATATCATTTAGCATTTGATTCCTTTTCACATCTATACAGTAGTTGTCAATAACTGATATCAGATTACCTCATTGAATAACAGTCTGGGAGAAGTAACACCCAACAAACTCATTCATTATTTTTCATTGCAAACCAGTGACCAGTAAACATTAAACAATCCTCAAATGCAAACACCAGTCATTTATCACCAGTAGCAGAAAAATAACACTATGTGAGCAAACCACCACAGGGAACAAGTACATGGAACATGTATATTCTGTTAGTGTTATACCAATATTTGTGCAACAAAGTTAAATATCCAGAAAGTAAAGCCACATTATACTCCTGCCCATATCTGATACTGGACTGTAGCATGACATATCTCAGAATGAAGGAACAATTTCTGAAACACATTCTGCACTGAAAAATTCTGAGACAATCCACCACAAACAGCTTTTCTGCATAGGAAGAAAAGTGCAAATCTAAGCTGATACCATATGAGGTATTACACAAATGTACTGCCGCATCTCTAAATAAGTCATCTTGACATACCATACTCGTAACTTCTACGCCGTTCTTTTTTTTCTCAAATAAACTTTATTATTTTTTTTTAATATATTAGTAGTATAAACATAAAAATAAAATAATAACATTGCAAATAAAATAAACTATGTACATTATATACAGTACAATGGCCTGAGAACAACAAATGATAAGGTTAAAGCCTCAAAAGAACACAAGAAAAAAGAAAGCATTTTGTTTAATTTGGAATCATTTTATTCTCCTCTACCTTTAGTTATCTAAACATCAGAGGCTGAATTCTGTTGGTAAAATTCAAAAAGTGAAATGACTTTTGTCCAACGATTATTAAAAAATGTAATAGGATACGTCCTTTGTTCTTTTACTTTAGTCTCTAATTGCTTTCTTTTAAGAAGAAAAAAAGTCTTCAAAATATGGTGATGTGGTTGTTCTACACTTTTTAGTAATACATTTCCTTGCAACCACAATTGTCCATAAGAGAAAACAATTAACATTTTTCAGATATTCTCCATCATTTACATTAAATAAAATTAAAAACTTAGATAATGAAAACGTATCATAAAATAAGGCTTTTAAAAAATCATCTATATTGTGTCAAAATAAACTCAATGAGGAATAATCAAAGAAGATATGTGACTAATCAGCCTTACATTTTTGCAAACATCTCCAGCATAAAATATTATTTCCATTGAATTTGGTATAAATTATAGAAATTAAATTATCAATTTTTTGAGTTGTTATATATAATTTCATAAAGGAAATGCATTCATTTGGGATTTTCTTTAAAGTATGAGTGAGTGAGAGATAAACATAGATGCTGAGTATATGTTTTCACACTTTGTAATAAAAGTCAGTCCTGAGGGATTACGTTTTTGATTGTAACTTACTCTTTTTGATAGCTTATACACATTTGGGTGATAAAGACTGAGGTCATTTTTAATCTTTCACAGTCCAGATTTGATTTAGGAGTTAAAATGTCAAGATGTTGTTTATTTAATCTTTTGATTTCTTGTATAGTTGAATTATTATTTTTATTATTCTTAGATTTAGCTATTAGGAGTTGTGTTTGAATGTTTTGTAGTTCTGAATCCCATTCCTTAATTTTATTTTTATACCAAGTTAAAATTTTATAAAAAATGCAAGCTTTTAATAAGTCCCATATCATAGCTATACTAAGATCAGATGAATTATTGAATTCAAAGAAATAATTTTGTTCAGAGACTAACTGAGGTTTTAATTAAGTAAGTTTAGTTATAGTCAGGAAGGATAATCTTTTGAAATTAATTTGAAATTTTAGAATAAGAGCATCATGATCAGAGATGGGACAATGAATGATATTAAAATTTGAAATTTAAGAAATTATATCTTGAAAGACCAGACTTCTATCTATTCTAGTCTGTGTGACATACCTATAATCATGATGGGAAAAGAGCAAAGAACATGGATGTTTCATGTTGGATGTATCATTTATTTATTTTTTATTTATTTATTTTACATTTGTTAACCGGGAAGGTCCAACTGGATATATGTCCATTTTCACCGGAGGCCCAGGGAGAAAAGCTCCATATAGTAGACATAAGACAGACAACATAATACACTGTAAAATACAATAGTGAAATAGAATCCAGAGAAATTTTTACATAAGTACATAATGAAACCATTCCATTATAAGTGTAATTCAAGAATAAAGGTTATACAATGTATTTGAAGGTCATTTTCGAAGTTTCCAGGCCAATATTCAAGAGGTGCATATATAATTGTGTTACATAAAATACAGTCTAGATTTCACTTAACCATTTGGCAGTATAGAGTAATATAGGTAGGAGTCAAAGACACTGCTAACAGACCATAGTTGGGTGAACAGTAGTAAAGTGTGAAGAATTAGCGGTAGAGCAAGGACAGAGCCATTTCATTTAAGAGAAGCTTTCTATTTTATGACTGTTTTTGCAGCAGAGGGCAGTGTTTGTTTCCTTTTATTGCTAGTATCGGGATCTTCCAATATATCATTGAAATCACCACCTACAATTAAGTTGCCTTTATAATTATTAAGAATAGTCTCTAAATGTTTATTGACAGGATTCTGTCCTATACCAGGAAGCCAGTAAAGATTTACTAGTATCTATATCCTATTATTAAACTTAAATATTACAAATACAAGGAGGCCTTCTTGATCTTCATATTTATGTATAATATGGGAGAAATCTATGCTTCGCTTCCAAAGAATCATGACTCTTTTCCTTTTAGTTTTAAAAGAAAATTTAGCTAGAATGATATATTTGCCAGGATACCAAATGCTTTTTTCCATTTGTTTAATATGAGTTTCTTGAAGTAAGACCACTTGACCCTTATTTGTATTTAGATAAAGTATCAAGTTTGATCTTTTTCTTGGATTATTTAAGCCATTGACATTTAAAGATAATGATAAATCCATCTATGTGATAAATTTGACAATTTAGTTTCTTTACTAATTTTAACAAAGGAAAACAATGTAGCATAGTAAATAACAGAATTCCTCTTATAATGGTGGAGCGTAAAAGTTAACATCTCAGGCCAAAAGAAATAAGGAATAAAGTTTAAACAGGAAAAATAATAAAGTTTAAATGTATATATATATATATATATATATATATATATATATATATATATATATATATACATATATATATATATATATATATATATATATATGTATCTATATATATATATATATATATATGTATATATATATATATTTATGGGTTCCCTATGGTAGACCGACAGCTCGGAAGATCGACAAGCACATCACCAATGCCAGAAGACCGACGGAGCAGATAACCGACAACTTGTAATCCTGGCAGCGAAAACACTGACATGGGAAACGTGTGAGCATGACTCGGTAAGTGTGCGATAGTGAGGGATTTAGGGTTAGGTTGCGGGTAAGGTGAGTGTGCAATAGTAAGGGACTTAGGATTAGGGTGCGGGTAAGGTGTGTGTGCGATAGTGAGGGATTTAGGGTTAGGGTGCGTGTAAGGTAAGTGTGCGATAGTGAGGGACTTAGGGTTAGGGTGCGGGTAAGGTAAGTCTGCGATAGTGAGAGAACTGAGGGTTGGGGTGGATTAAGTGAGTTAGGGTTAGGGTGCGGGTAAGGTAAGTGTGCGATAGTGATGGACCTTTGGGTTAGGGTTTGGGTTAAGGTTAGTGCATAGATAGTTGTGTGTAAGGTGCAGTGTAAGATTTTAGGTTGTTGGTGTGCTTGCGTTGTGTGTCTGTTGTGTGGAACAGCAAACGTTTTGCTTTGTTAACTGTCAGGATTGTGGCTTGTCCGGCATGTGAACTTTCGTGTTTTTGCGGTTTCATTCTTGTGGTGTTGGTGATGTGGTTGGCGGTGTTGTGTCATGTCGGTTTAGTGTAGTAGACCCATATATATATATATATATATATATATATATATATATATATATATATATATATATATATATTCACTTTGAATCATCAAATGTTCAGAACATCGAAATTCCGATCATTGAGAACAGAACATTGATATTCAGAACATCGAAGGTTTAAAGTGGAAGTGCCAGGTAAGTAAAATTGTAGAATTTTGGGTGTGTATGCAGGTCAGCAAGGTGCCCTGCATGTTGTGTGTGTGCCATCTGAGTGTTGGCATTGCAGATAGGGTACGGGAAATCTCCCGTTTAGTGCTACCACATATAGTGGTAAACAGGAGATTTCCCTTACCCCACTGTAGTGTGATCTCGGAGTTGGAATATTAAATTGGGGGAGGTGTGGGGTTTTTGTAAGTTTCTTTGTTTTTGTGTGGTTCATTTTGAACCTTCAATGTTCTGAACATCGATGTTCTGGTGTTGATGATTAGAACATCGATGTTCTGGACATTCGATGATTCAAAGTGAATATATATATATATATATATTTATATATATATATATATATATATATATATATATAAACTACAAACATGGAAACATGGAATTATTACAATTACAAGGCCCAATAGGTCCTGTATGATTTCTATCAAACTAACCAACTCTTCCCTACCAGTCTGTAAGCAAAATAATTTATAAGAGTGACACCTATTTGTTTGAGCTTTGCAGTGAATACTTATTTAGTAGAGACATTATAGTTTTGATGAGAGTATAAATAAGATATGGTAATTTTCAAAGAAAAATATTAAATGTGTAGAATGCACAATAGACTATTGAATATTATACAAAATCCCCCCCATTAATATTCCAAAATATGCACGCTGATTGGTCAGCATGCAAGTTGTAAATCAGACTTATACTAATGGAAAAAGGTCCGGTTGCCCAGACTTTTTCCATTAGTATAAGTCTGTTTTTACAGCAACGGAGAATGCAAGATCTCCATTGCTTTTTAGACACTGTCTCACTATGTTAAAGGAGTTTAACATAGTGAGACAGCTTTAAAAAAGTATTGGAGATTCTCTGTTGCTTTTTGTATAGCTGTCTCACTATGTTAAACTCCTTTAACATAGCGAGACTCTTTGTAAAAAGCAACGGAGATCTTGCTTTCTTCATTGCTTCCACCCACAGCTCTGATGTACTGCATAAGCATACGCATGCGCAGTACATCAGAACTGCCGCAGAATACCAGACAGTTGCGGAAGGGCAGCAAGGAGGCATTATACAATGCGATTATTTAAGAAAAGTAAGTATTTTTTTCTTAAATAATGTCATTGTATAATAGCAATAACCCACTTCTGGGTGTGGGAAATGCTGGATTTACCCATGGTTGTCTTTGTTTGGCCACTCGGGCTTCGCCCTTGTGACCAAACCACACCAACAGTGGGTAAATCCAGCATTACCCACACCCAGGCGTGGGTTATTGCTATAATAGTAAACAGTTACTCTATTTCTTTGCCTTTCCTCCTTCCTTTCTTTCAACTTCCCTTCTTCAGCTTCATCAAGCTCACCTTCATCTTCTCCCTTCTTTCCATTTTCCACCTCTTATAATAAAAGAGAAGAGTGAGACAGAGAAAAAACATTATAATATAAAAGTAAATGTGTTCAGCATCATGAAAAAGTAATGAACTCATCCATTTTCAATGAAAATGAATTGCTTTCCAGTGCACAAATGCAGCATCCCCAGGTTTAAAAATATAAGAATGATCAGACTCTCATAAATCCATAAAATGATAATTCCTTGAAATCACCCACTTGGAAAACATCCACTTAATTACATGTCTGAGCTGAATCTAGATGTCCTATACCTCCTGGGGTTTAAGTTTTATAATAGGCAAAATGGACTCATTGTCATTAAGACCTGGCGAGACTTTGGCATTCAATTTAAATTGCCAAAAAAGTCCTCTTTTTTTCCATTTATAACTCCCTCTTAGTAAGGAAAGAGCATTGAGGTACAATCAAAGTCATCCACATTACATCCACATTGCAACAGCATAAACAAATGGTTGTGACACTCATCTACAAGCTGTGGTTAGAGAAAGCTCTAAGATGAATAGAGTTGATGGAAGTGAAAATACCAGAGATCAAGGAGAGTGCTAGACAGGGTGACTGATTAATGAATACTCAGAGTACTAGGAAGTAATATTCACAACTCCAGCATCTCAGGAAGAGGACGAAATAGGTGTAATTGAAGAAGAATAAAAGCATCTCAAACAGCACATGTAAAGACTATAAAAAAGACATACATCTGAGCTAGGGATGGAAATAAAGAACTTAAGGAAAGCTGGTGGTAGAATGAAGAAATCCAGAAAGTTATTCAAAGAAAGGATGAGTTCAGAAAGAGATGGATCATGGTCAAATGAGGCTCTAGGCAGGGAAATGGACTAGCCACCCTGCAGCATTTATGATGTCCCATTACTTGTCTGTCTCCTCTCAGTTAACATGAACACTGCCCAAAATTGTCAGTGTGCATGCTATTTTCTTTACTTTTAGAATGAAAGCAGAGATATGGATTTAATTTAAAACATTTAATTTAAATAATCTTTCTTAACCAGGTTGATCCTATTAAGCTAGTAGTGGTTTTTCAGGGGAGACACTTGGTTGTATTTATATTACTAGGGGAAATTTGGCCAGGGCAGATGTTGGCACACTGGCACAGTGGATAGTGTTGTCACCTCACAGCAAGAGGTCCCCCAGTTTGATCCTCAGCTGGGGTGCCTTCTGTGCTGAGTCTGCATGTCCTGTCTGTGTTTATTGAGTTTCTTCCAGATACTTTGGTTTCCTCCCACATTCCAAAGATATGCAGTAGGTGAATTGCACACTAGAGATTGGCCATAGGTATGAGTGTGCATGCAAGTGTGTGGTGTGGAAGAATTACCATGGCAGGGCTAGCCACTTAGCAGTGTAAATCTTGGCTCTAGATGATTGTCACTATTGAAGTAACACTCTGACCCCATGTGCAAAAGGACAGCACACTCAAGCTTGCAACACCACCCTATCCCCCATAAAGTGCATTGCACTATTAGCAACCCCCCACCTTCTGCACAAAAGCAATTATTCTATCTGTTGTGCTATTACTACTGCTTTCAAATTTGATAGCACAAACACTAATAGCCATTTGCTAAACAAAACAAAACAGTTGCATGCTGAAAACAGACTTAGCCTGAGCAAGAGAAAACTTCTCTTTTCATGAAGCTCACATTCTTTGAACATGCATTGAAACTCTCATTCATTGAAAAATGTAGATCTTTTTCCATTAAGCAGTGAAACAAAATGTAAGAATCAATAAAGGACAACATTACCCATTTCAAGCATCCAGTCTGATAGCTGGTGTAGAGTATTATGGCTGTTGTCTCCTGTAGCCAAGGGACAGGATTTGAACGTGAGCTGATTACCTAGCCTATCATCCCTAAGTAAGGCATTATGCATAAATACATACACACCTGCTGAAAGAATGTTCATCTCCCAGTCCATTCAATGTGTTTTAAAATGGTGGCAAAACAGCATTTCTTCTCCAGAATGGTAGCCCATACCCTAGCCCTATGTGGAACATTTTTGCCTATTCTAAAACTTAAAGCCCAGGAGTTACAGAACACATGGATTCAGCTTCGACACATAATTAAGTGGAAGTTTTCCAAGGGGGTGATTTTACTGAATTATAATTTTATGGGTTTATGACACCCTGATCATTGTTATATTTTTAAACCTTGTTATGATGCTTTTTTATACTGGAAAAAAAGGGGGGGGGGGCAAATACCATAACATTCTGAGATTGCTATTTTATCTACTTTTATTCAAATTTGGTTGTTTTAAGACTAATGTTGTTTTTAAATGTTACTGTATATTTAAATATATTGTATTTTTACAAGCTTCAACACCACTGCTTTAGAAACACTTTGTAACTAATGCCACAGGAAATTGCTAATAAAACTAGTTGCTTTTCTGTGACATGACATAGACCTTTAAAAGTTACTAGAAAAGGTTTTAAGCAATATTGCTGTATAATACTATACATTCAAATATATTGTATTTTTTTCAAGTTTTAAACACTACTATTTTTGATATTTTTGTATTTAGTATCTCAGGAAATGTTAATAATGTTAGTTGCCTTTCTTAACATGACTTAGCCCTTTAAAAGTTACATGAAAGGGTTTCAAGCAATAGTATTGCATAATGCATTAGTAGCTGTTTTAATTGTTGCGAGTCATATGACCTTTAAATTGAAGGGTTGCATGTATATGTAAAGTTTGTTAGTGTTATAAGGTTTTATGGTTCTGAAGAAGTCCCTCAAAAATTTCAGGGATGAAAGCACTTAACCATTTGTACTTGGATTTCTGTTTGGATTTTACTGCATGTGTGTTTTATTACATTTATTTTATATACTTTGCACTTTGGTATACATCTTGTGAGGAGAACCCTTGTTGGACTACATAGGTATTTGTACTGCCATTTTCTGCTCAGTACACACAGTGTGAAGTGTTTTTCCCCTGTTTATTAAAAATAAATAACACAATCAAGCCAGTAGTGCAGCAAACCTTAGTGATTTTAGTTAAGTGGTAAACACTTTCATCTCCAGTCAAGACTTCATAAGCCTTTATCAAAAACTGATGATAGACCTTAAATTTAAACCTGCCCATATTATCCTATGAAAGTAAACCACTTTACATTTAATTTGAATGGATCAATGCAAAGTACATGAACAAAATAAATTAAAAAAAAAAACAAACAAGAGGCCAGAAAGTGAAATAATCAGAAAGGAAGTCATAAAACAGAAGCATGGAAGACCTCTGTGAAAGATGTCAACGCAGGAAAACCATCGGACAAACTAAGACACCCAGGCTACTACAAATCAAGGAAGCAACTCTTGAGACATAGAGCAAGGTAGGTAAAGAGAGAATCTGTAAAAAATGGTAATGTGAAGAAGCTTCCATTTAAATAAATGGTGTCAACCCTCCCCCCCAAAAAAAACAAAAGACAGTCTTCCAAGGAATTCAAACATGCGAGACCAACAAATAAACATCCCCCCTTCCATAAATGCAGTCACATATCATTTAACACAAAATAGCATAAAATTCTTCAAAACCTTACCCCAGTAAATCAAAACAAAGCAATGAGAAGAAAGCAAACAGAAAGAAAAGGGGAGCTTACAGACTTCTATTATAGGGAAATCAGAAGCATTGCAGAAAGACCCCCAGGTCTAAATGGTGTTTTTACTTTAAACCTTTCCTGAAGGCACGTCCACTGAAACATTAGTTTATTTACTGTTTTAATGAGAGGCTGGTCTTTTAATTGTTTGATTATTTAATTGTATTTCTATATAAATGTTTGTTTTATTGAGAATGTCTGAGGAAGCGGTGTGTTCACCATGAAAGCGCTTACTCTGTTTATCGTGTTTTACTGTGTTTTGTTAAATAAATTTTGTATTTTAGCCTGTCAAGCCTTGTAGGCTCAGTACTTTTTATTTTTATTCACAAGTATTCACAAGTGCCAGCAACTCTTTTTTAGATCCATTGTTTTAGAAGAATAGTCATTAACAAATCTGGTTGTATTCTGTTTATATTTCAAAGGAGCTTTCCTCCGTGCTGTTTTAAGTACTAGTTCTTTGTCTATGTAAGACAGGAATTTTATAACAATAGATAAGTAGTGGGGTACAGTGGGGATAAGGAAGTATATCATTTTCTCCACTGCAGTGCGATCTTGGATTTAGTATATATAAGCAGAGGGGACATGGGGGGCACAGCCCCCCACATAGGAGGTGCAAGGGGGGGCTTGCCCCCCCCTGCAAAAATGTGTTTTAATTTGCCAGACACACCTCTGCTACTTATTTATACTAACTCTGAGATTGCACTACAGTGGGGGAAGGGATATCCTTATCCCCACTGTACTGTGCTTCAGTTAACTGATTTACGAGAAAGTGCACTTTTGGTTAAGTGCACTTTCATAAGAGTGGGTCTCGGTTATCTGTTCTTCAAAGAAGTGTGTTTTTGAAGAACAGAAGTAGACTCATATATATGCATATAGGATCATAAGACCATAGGAGATTACTAGCCTATCGACCTGGAGGTAATTTTAAGTCTAGCCATTTCATCCCAATGTACTACCATAGAAATGCTAGTAAATACCAAAGATTGCATTTAGTGATGACTGCCCATGTCCAGGATGGTTGTGAGCTGGTAAGAATTTATGAAGCCCCATCCAATCATCCAAGTTCCTCTTGAACAGTGTCACAGAGGTGCTCTGTGTCACATGAATTGGTAGCCTATTCCAAAGACATGGCAGTTGTTGTGAGATAAATCTGTCCCTCCAGCATGTCCTATTTAAGTTGCAGGCCATGTATAGGTCCCTGTAATGGGTAGCCCTAGTCCCATCTGATTTACAGATATGCAGCAAGTTCATTGGGTTTGGGTCTTGGATTGCTCTGTAGGCCAGGCATAAGTCTCCCCTAAGAAGTCTGTATGTTATGGAGTATAGAGACAGGGACGTTAGTTGCTCTGTGTAAGCCACATGATGGAGCCCCTTGATCTTCTTTGTTAGAAATCTCTGAGGTCTCTGTAATTGCTGCAGGTGCTTAGTATGGTACATGCCAAATGGGCCATTATACTCAGTTATGGGCTGTATAAGTACCGAGTATAAGGGGGTTACAACTTCTTTTGCTCTTGAGGCAATGCCTTTACTAATTAAGTGTACCATGTAGAAAGCTTCCTTAGTACAGTCCAGACATGGTGGCTGTAGTTAAGGTCACAGTCAACTTATGATCCAAGGTCCCTTACCACTTCATGGGTACTTAGGGTATTGTTGTTGATTTGATACTATGAAGGGACATTGTTTGTGCTGAAGGGAATGATGATGCATTCCTTTGCACTCAGTTTGAAACTGTGACAATTGCACCAGTTGTTGGTCTGCATGAGACCCTTCTGTAGTATACTGACATCATTTTGGGCTCCAATGATTGTACCAAGTTTCTAGTCATCTGCAGACTTGGTCAGCCACAATCCCTTAGTTTTGACCTGAACTTCTGAAAAGTATATACCAAATGGTAGAGGGCCCAGTACTGACCACGGTGGCACCCTGCAGGTAACTGGTCTGCTGGTTGATGTGGAGTCACCCACTTTGATTGTGTGTGTCCGGTTTGTGAGTCAGTTAGTGACCCATCTTACAATGAAGGGGTTTACATTTAGTTTGCTAAGTTTATCAATAATGCCTGAATGTGGGATTGGGTTGAAAGCCTTTGCCAGGTCTAGGTATGCTGTGTGCACAGATTTGCCCTCGTCAATATCCTTGGTCACATTTTCAAAGAAATCCACCAGATTTAACAGGAAGGATCTGCCCTTCACGAAGCAAAATTGGTTGGGATCCATGGTTTGGAGGTCACCTGTGTCTTTATTTATGAGATCCATAATGATACATTCCATGGCCTTACAGATGGGGCTCGTCAGGCTTATGAGTCTGTAATTCCCTGGTCTGGTCCTAGGCCACCTTTGTGGAGGGGAATAACTGTTGCTGTTCCCCATTCCACAGGAACAAAGCCTGTGTTTAGGCTATGATTGAAAAGGTTACTTAGCGGTGATGCTAGCTCATGTTTTAGGCTGTTTAGAAGACATCCTGGGATGTCTTCTGGTCCCATAGCGGCTGTGATTTTTGTCTTGAGCACAGCTTTGAGGACCTGCTCTTCAGATATGTAGGGTGGGGGTGGGAGTTTAGGGGAAGCCTTCTTGTAAGTTATGATGGGATAAAGGAGTGAAATTTTCACCAAACCTATCCACTAGCTGGTTTGCTATCTCTGTGAGGTCAGTGTGTGTGTGTGATACCATTGGTCACTAGTTCTGTACACGCGTGGGTCCTACCCTTTAATTTACATATGTAGTTGTAAAAGGCCGTATGGCTATCCTTGGCTGTACTTGCTAAGTTTCTCTCAAATGAGCCCTTGGAGGATTTGACAAGTTGTCTTATTAGCCTGTTGAGGCTGAGGAGGGTGCTTTTCCATTGTTGAACGCCTTGCCTTTGTTTTCTTGGACAGCAACTTTTTGCATTTATTGTAAAGTTTGTTGATGCTGGATGTCCACCATGGCAGCTTGTTTTTACTTGGGCTCCGGCTTTGATTCTTTCTGGTACAGCTGAGTCTATACACTTATGCAAGTGATTATACAGAGATTTACTGTAAGCTTTGGTGTAGTTACCACTTCCAGCTTGGGGTGGGGCTTGGAGTGCATTTATACCTTCACCTAGGAGGATATAGTTTGCCTTGGTGACTTTTTTTAGTCTGATTTCATCCTTTGTAAGTTCTGGTGTTAGTGCCAGCTCGGCAGTGACTGATTTGTGATCAGTTTTAACTACAGTTGCAGCACTGCATCTGTTTGACATATTGGTGAAGACCAGATCCAGAATGTTTGTTCCCTTGTTGGGGTATGGACAATTTGTTCCAGGGCATTTAAATTAACAATGTCAAGGAACTTTTGCACTAGCGAGTTAGGGCTAGAATAGGTTTCCCATTTGATGGTGAGATAATTGAAATCCCCCATAACCAATGTGTTTGGTAAAATTTGGATTGTCTCCAGTTTGGTCAAGTAGGCTTCATGGGTGTTGTGACCCACAGAGGAAGATCTATAACTGGCTATGACTTGAATGGGGGTCTTACCAACTGTAAGTTGTACCTGGAGTAACTCCATGGAGTTGCTCATTCTAACTAGAGGGAAGGTGACTTTATCTCTAATATAGACTGAAAAACTGCCTCCTTTGGTTTTCATACGTTCATTTTGCAGTCTAAAGGTGTGGAAGGAATTGTAGCCTTGCAAGGCTGGAGTACTCACTGAGGCCTTGAACCAGGTTTCTGTGACTGCACGGACATCTACATCTTCTAGTGATAGATGTGCTTCCAGGGAATGCAGTTTTTGGTTTAAGCTCCTAGCATTTAGCAGCATAACTCTTATTTTGTTCTGATTGGTTAATTTTATGTCAGTAAATTTTTTGAGAGAACCTCCACGTATGTGGATTTACATGTTTGATGCATACTGTGTGTATGAGTAGTGGTATGTGCATGAGTAGTAGTGCTATGCGCATATGTAGTGGTGGGTAAATTGACAACCTTCTCCATGTTACTGTTTTGAGTGCAAGAGAGCGTAGATTCTAGATTCTTGGTGTAAATACATCTCTTGAACTCTTTACCAGAGTGTGTTATTAGTAGAGGGTCTGCATGTGTACATGAGGCAATTGCTACACTGCCTCAGGATACCCAAGTCAATAATGCTGGCAGGAGAAGCAAGGGTAGTCCAAATGTCCATAATGCTAGGTTGAAGACTGTTGTCACTAGAGGTGGCTTTCTAGAATTGATCACAGAGGATCTCTGTGGATGGATATTTCTGCCTGGGTTTTAGTGAAAATGTGTTGAATTTAACTGTCCGGCTTTGGTGCACAACTATGCAGTAGTGCACAATGCTGTGTGACGTGCAAACAAAAATAAACCTGCTCAAAGGCAGGGCCTAAATACCAGAAGCAAAAAACTTGAAGAAAACATTAAATGAGAATGCTTATTCCAAGCCCTAACTGGTCTCCCAGACAGGTCCCAATCAGCACAATTCTATCACAAACGTGCAGCTACACCCCTTCCAATCCAAGATAGCCTGGAAAACCTGCTCAGAACAAACAAACTACTACAAACAGTTCCAGAAACAGACAGTCTGTATCTGGAATATGCTACAGCTACTAGCTATCCTAGTTTCAGTAGGAAACACTAGATAATGTTTAAAACAGCAGAGAAAAAGCTGTGAGACACTAAAAAGATAATTAAAACACCAGAAAATCAACAAGGAGGCTCTAAAGGATGTTTTAAACAGTTAACAGATCAATTATTTAAATACTGCTTGGTGGGAAAACAAGAGCAAGCAGAACAGATAGATTAAAAACAGTGAGAAATACCAGAAAATACTTAAAGAGTAAAACTAACAAAAAAAGCTTTGTAACAGTGAAAACAGCAATACAATTTGATTTTACAGGCACAATAAAGAGACAATTGCAGTACAACAGTGTTGTTTAGTACACAGTAAATAAATACTAATACCCAGTAAATATATATATATATATATATATATATATATATATATATATATATATATATATATATATATATATATATATATATATATATATGTGTGTATATATATATATATATATATATATATATATATATATATATATATATATATATATATATATATATATATATAGATATAGATATATATGGATTCTCCCTTTTTAATTACTCCAAATCTTTTGAGTTTCTAATACCATGACAGGAATGGACCCCATTCCTAAGTCAAAGTATGATTAAAGTTCAGGAAATTAGTATTCTTTCACTCTTTGATGTCAGCCAAAAGTGGTCTTCGTAGCACCCACAATGTGCCCAGTAATGACTCCTTCTGCAATTTTTACAGAGTTACATGGATCAGTCATCTAAATATTTAAATATGATTGCAGACTCCTTTTTATAAGGCCCGTTGCTCCTACTACTATTGGAACTATCTGGGTATCGTTCTTTCACATTTCTCTCGTTTCTGCTTGCAGATCCAGATATTTTATGACTTTATGTCGCTCTGTATGTGGGACACTGTGTGTGGTGATGTGAATGATCAATGCTACTTTTGTCTTCTTTTCTTGGACCACTGTATCTGGTTTTATAGTATCTGTCTTTTGAACTGTTGGCAATGGATGATCCCATGTGATGCAGATTTCATCATTTTCTAGGATGCTTTGTGACTCATGTTTCCAGTGCTTTTCAGCCACTTCAGTACCATAATGTTTGCACAATTCCTAGTGCAATAGTCTCGCCACATTATTATGCCCTTCAGTATACAGTCCTTCTGCCATTAGTATGTCGCAACCAGCAACAAGGTGTGCAACTGTTTCCAACTATGTTTTACAAATCCTACATTTGCTGTTTCTCCCACATGTTCAATGGCCTTTGTAAACCAATGTGTACATAGCGCACGATCTTGTGATACCAATATTAACCTTTCATCTCTTGGTTTGAATTCAATCTCCTTAACCATTTGTGCATTCATTTCTGATCAACATAAGGTTCTTCCAGAAGTCCTTCTCATCTGGTCCTTCACCATATATTCTTTCCTTCGTTTTTAGGCACATTCAGTAGCTGCCTGGTTTTTATCCACTTGTGGTTTGATTTCCATTCCTGCTTAATGTTGATATGCTTCTGCTAGCCTAAGCGGGGAAGTCATCTTAGATTTATTCTCCTCATGTTTCAAAACTTTCACTGCATTTGGGTCTTGTGAAGTCAGCAGATATGTGCAGAGTCCCATGATTGCAGATCTGTACATATAATCAATTTCAAGGAAGCTCATTCCTCCTTCGGAATGGAGAATATATAATCTTAGTATGCACTGATTTTTATAAATCATGTGGTGAGCATGAAGCATCCTTATTGTTTTCTATCTAATCTATCCAACACATTTTGGGGCCAGTCAATCACTCCAAAACTGTAAGTTAGGACAGGAAGAGCAAATTGGTCTATAGCTTGGATTTTGTTCCTAGATGTCAATGCTGTTTTCAGGATTAATTTAAGTCTTCTAAAGTATTCCTTACTAAGTTTTATTCGCATTTGTTCATGTTTTATAGTTGATGTTTCAGCAATTCCCAAATATTTATATACTCCCTCTTGCTCAAGTTCTTTTATATCAAATTCTTGCCCCAAACTGATGTTTTCTTGGTGCTGCAATTTTCCTGCTTTAAAGGCTGCTTTTGCACATTTATCACAACCAAATGACATTCTTATATCATCTGAAAAAGGGGTCTATATTATAATCTCGAAAGTTTAAAACTTTGAAGCACTAAAGATCGAACTTTAGTGATCGAAGTCTTAAGCCATCGAAACAAACAAAAAAAAAACTAAATAAAAAAAAACAACTAAATAGTGTGTAGGCAGGGGGGAGGGCAAACCCTCCTGCACCCCCCACACCCCCCTAAGTTAAATATACCAACTCTGAGAATGCACTACATTGAAGTAAATGGAAATCTCCCCCTACGGAGATTTTCCGTTTAAACATTCAATGTAGTACGTTTTCGCTAATCTCATGTCGACAATATCGTATTCGATATTGTCAGACTTCAAGATTATAATATAGACCCCTGAAAAAGTTATGACAACTTGCAGTTGACAACTGCCAGTTGTACTTTCAGTTCCTCATCTGATGAGCTGTACAGTTTCAAATCATTGACAAAGAGAAGATGAGAGGTCTTTGCTCTTTGTTGTTTTCTAGTAGCCAAATTATACCCATGGCCTAAGCTGTTAAGTAGGCAGCTTAATGGATTAAGGGCAAAGCAGAATAGCAGTGGTGACAGAGTCACCCTGGAATATCCCCTTTGAATTTTTATGCCAGGAATAATAATTAGCCCTTTATCATGGCTTATTCTAAAGTGGTTTACCACTGTTTCATGGTCACTGTAATGTAGTTGATCAGTATATGGTGTATCTTATACATTTTTAAGCACTCTTTTATCCATGAATGTGGGTACTATCAAATACTTTTTTCTAGTCAGTCCATGCCATACTTAAATTCTTCCCCTTTTTACAGTTCTCCACTATGACTTTATTTAACATCAAATGATCCTTTGTCCCTTATGACTTTCTTTTATTGCCCTTTTGTTCTATTGGCATCATTGAGTTTTCTTCTAAATGACTATAGAATCTGTCGGCATCAATTCCAGTGTATAGCTTATACATCGTCGGAAGGCAAGTTATTGGTCTATAATTTTTAGGGTAGCTTGCAGGTTCACTCTAAAATAGGAGCATTGTTTTTTCCTGTTGTTAGCCAGGTTGGTGTCTGTTCGGGATGCGCATATAAATAGTTCTTACTCATGGCTAAATCTTCATATAAAGATGTTAATACTTTTATATATATATATATATATATATATATATATATATATATGTGTGTGTGTGTGTGTGTGTGTGTGTAAATATATATATATATATATATATATATATATATATATATCACACAGTATAGGAGAAAGGGCAAACTCGTAATCCCTAGAAATACTATTACCCAGCTAAAAAAAACTGATTGAATGTTCTAAAAGTTTGAGCAATGAACATCTGATACGTTTTTCTTCAACCAAATGAATTACTCCCATATTGTATTCTTCTTATTATTATTATTACTGTGTGTTTTCTGTAGGGTTGCAGCCTGTTGCTGCCCCCTCATTTTTACAAGAGGATATATTCTCGTCTCAGAATATCTAGCTGTGTTCCCTTTCTGTCTAATTTCCACAGTATCCTTGTCTGTTATTCCAAAGCTGACTTAGTGGATTAAGGAGCTCTTAATGAGCTATTTCTTTTGATCCAGTGGTACACGGTTTGATTCCTTCAGCCTCCATTGCCCATCTCTGTGACTCTGAGCAAGTCACTTAAACAGATACTGCTCCCAGGGTGCATAGAGATCAGTGCTCTACCCAAGAAAACAAATACAAATAAAATTCAATAAAATAAATCCTGAATGAAGGAAAATCTTGACCTGTTATACATCATGTGGTAATGTAGTTACCAAAGATATAAGATACATGATTTGTCATACAGGATGTTATTTATTCATTCATTCATTTGTTTATTTATGATGCATGTATGTATGTTTGTTAACTGGGTGAGCTGACTGGTACAAGACCATTTTCAGACATTTCTTGGCCACCGTGCCTTCAGACAAACAGCCACAGACATACAGTATTCAATGGTACACTGTTTATTATATACCTGAAAAACAGATTAACTAAACAGAGATTACAACCAATAAAAATAAATGCGTTTTCTAAGAATATACATAAAGTCAATAATGTATGTAAGTATTCAGAGTATGCAATTAATCCAAAACATAAGATAATTATTTGGAATGAAAAAAACAGCTATTACCAATGAAGTGTCAGTTCACAGGGTTAATCAAATAGGCAATGAAAAACAGTGAGAAGAAAGGCTGAAATAAATTAACCCGCATTTCTGAAATGGTTGTATGTGTATTCTGCAGGAGATAATAGTCTCTTTCTGAAAGGCAAAGCAAAGCATTTTCCAGGTCAATCACATCTGTAGAAAGAGCAATCCATGTTGCAAGAGCAAAAAATTGTGAATGGACCTTTCACAAATGGTTACGATAAAGTGTAGTGCGTCAAGTCTGATGTGGTTGTTGCTATGAAAATAATAAGCTGTACTATGAAGACAAAATGTGTTTGCAGGGGTGGGGGTAATACCATTCCTTGTGAGCCTGAATGTAAGTCTGCTTAACAGATATTGGTCTCTTGCAATCACTAGAAGTCACTTAGCATTTTGAGTAGCGTAGCAATTGTGTTTAGACAGTTTGTCAAAGAGTTACAGACCTAAGAATCTTGCTTTCATGATCTGGAGAAATTAAATGTTTTGTCCTGTGAGATGGAATATAATGGGGAGTGCATATTCAATAATGGGGACGAGCACATTAATGGCAATAGATTTTCTGGCTTGAGGGGTAAGTTAGACATACTGCAACAGCTTTAAGTTGTTCTGTGACTTTTGTCATGCTTTTTTAATTTGGTTATGAAAGATAATGTTTCTTTGATCAATATGCCTAGGTGTCTCTGTGCTTTAGAATTTTAAAATAGATAGGCCTGTAAGGTCATAAATCATAGGGGAAGAGATACCAGCTAGTCATTTGGCAGTGGCGATGACCATGCTAGAGTAGACTTGGTGATATTGACTAGCAGTTTATTTGAAAGTGTCATGTTCCATATCATAGAGAAACCATGTTGCAAGGGGATATTAAGAATATTAGGATTTTATGGCTGGAAGTTAGAAAAATATCTTTCTCAACATGATCATATATAGATAAGGCAAATACCTTAGCAAGCAATTCATATATAAGGAAAAGAGTATAGGATCAAGAACGGAGCCCAGTGGAACACCATAAGTAAATGTCACTGTTTCAAGCAAGGAATGCTGTTCATCAACTGCAAATGTTTTATTTTTCAAGCAATGAAAGAACCAGGATATTTCTTCTGTGGAGAGGCCACAGTCAGATAGATTATTGATTAATAAGTTGTGGTTCACTGTATCAACATTTTTCTTTAGATTAAGAAAAAAATGCTCCTGTAAGCAAACTTTTCTATTTATTTAAAGTTTGTGTGTGTGTGTGTGTGTGTGTGTGTGTGTGTGTGTGTGTGTGTGTGTGTGTGTGTGTGTGTGTGTGTGTGTGTGTGTGTGTGTGTGTGCATGTTTGTTGTAAGCAGAATAATGCTGATGCTGGTTAATGATAGGGCTGTCATTATTGACAGTTTTTGTGGTGGGTGCTTTAGGAACTTGTGTTATTAATGCACTTTTGAAACTTGAGGGAACAGTTGTGATAGCATGATATAAGTTAAAAATACATGCAGCTGGTTTATTGGGTACAGAGGGTGCTTGATTTATAATAATTGTATAAAGGGTGTGAAATTAAGGAGTGAAGCTATAATCAACACACTGTAAAAGTTCTTAAATTTTGATGAAGGATAACTTCTGGAAATAAAGTAGTGTAGAACTTTGTACAGAGGGGAAATTAGATCAGTTTGTCAATGCATATGAAGTAGCAGACAGTTCAATAGGAGGTGTATTTGGATTGGCTATAATACCTACAGTAACTTGTTCTGAAAGAAGATGATGGACTGTAATTTGCTGAAGAGTTTATTGGAACTTGGAGTTGTTAAGGGCTGACCATAATTTTTGGGGTTGTTTAGGTGGTCAGTTTGAAGTGCCCTCTAATACTCAGCCTTTAGCAGTATTAGTTGCTATACCTAGAGAACATTTAAGTTGATGAAGGTATTGGAGCTTTATAGTATTTTTCCCAGTCCCCTTCAGTAAACACAACACACCGAATGAATGACATTTGATGACCTTTATTAGACTCCATAAACATAACTTTGTTAACTGATATTTATTAATTACAACTAGCTGATTTTAACCACAGCATAAAGCATCCATGTAATGCTAAGCAGGACAGTGTACCCTTGCTCATCCTGACCCAGTAAGCAGCGTCCATACCTCCACTCACTTACTTATGAAGCAGCGTGCCATCACTCATTTCATTTACCATAAATTTCATTACACATCCAAGCACATAAGCAGTGTCCTTACCTCCGCTCGCTTATTTTCTTTATCAAGCAGTCTCCAACTGCTCACTTTCCTTTCCCAACTCAATGAAATGAACATGCAGCATCAGGGGGGGGGACACAAGAGGGCAAGCCTGTCCCTCTACTCTGTCCACCAACCTAACAAGGCTGTTTATTTATTTATTTATTGACAATTGTTAACCGGGTTTGTCCAACTGGGCTTGCGGCCCATTTTCAGTGGAGACCCGTGGAGAAAAGCTCCAGTAATACATTTTAAAACAAGTACAATTTTAAACAATATTGATATAATAGCAGTTATAGCAAAACGATTCACATATGTTGGGATACATGCATAAAGTTAAAGCTGCATTAAAAAGAAGTTAAGTAACAATTTTACATTGATATAGTTCAATAGGTCAGCAATGAACATTTTTTGTTTGTATAAAATTGTGCAAATGCATAGTAGACACACTGGAGAGAGAGGTGTAATGAGGTACTAAGTATGGTCCTTTTGAGGGTACATAAAGGGAAGGAAGACTTGGTAGGGTCATGGCAAGGGCAGGTTCTGGAATTGAGAAAATAAGCTTTTAGTTCATTTTTAAAGTGTGAGGTGTGGGATATTGAACGTAAGTCAAGGGGAAGTTTGTTCCAAGCATGGGCAAGGGAGTGTTTGTACAGTAGTTTGCCTACTGACCTTTTTGGGTGGTAGATATCGAGTAATTGTTGGTTAGAAGTACGGAGGGTCCGGGATGGGATGTAGATGGAGACTAAGGAAGATAGGGATGGACAGAAGGAGAGTTTATAAAGAACAGAGTGTAGCATATGAAATTGATAAGATAGTAGAAACTGGGGAAGTTCAAGCCATTGAAGAGAGTTTAAAGAAATGCAGTGGTGTGAGTTGTATGGGAAGTTAGTAATGAATCTGGCTATTTTATGGTAAGTCTGTTGCAGTTTGTTTAGAGTGGATGCCTGGATATTGGTAAGAACTGGCGTGGCATATAAGAGGGAGGGGAGGAGGAGTGCCTGACCCAGGGTAAGTCTAGATTCAGGGGTTAGGAATTTTTTGTTCCGATATAGCAGACCTAGTTTCTGGTTTGTTTTTTTTATAAATTGGAGTATGTGTAGGTTGAACTGTTCCTCTTCCTTCATAGCCAGACTTCCAGCAAAAAACTTCCAATTTACCTAACCTTATAGAAACAAACTGAAGCCAAAATATCATTCAGTGTACCTCATCATCTATGAACCAAACTGGATCCCTATCGTCACTGTCCCAAAGCTTTGTCATAGTAACCAACTGCCTAATTCGATGAACTTAAACCAAATGATTCCTCACCAATGTCAAAGTAAAACCCATATGCTTGTAATACCTCTGTAAATCAAACATGTCCTCACTTATCCTAACCACCCACAAAAGCTCCGAAATATATTCCCAGGACATTACCTGACAAATTTACCACCAAAACACCAAACCCAAAGCCATCCAAAACAATTCAAGCCCAGCTGCATGCCATCTTACTTAACTGCAACCTCCTTTTTCTGCTCCAAGAATATGAATGAGTCACAATGGGTATTAACCACAAAACACCATTTTTTTTTATACAGATCAGTTTAATAATTCAAACACTGCGCCCTCTATTACAGGGTAAACATCCTATGGCCAACATGGCATCTCCTGACCAACGTACCACCCTGTTAATGGAATTCAATGCATGCATAAAGCCAACACATCCATAAATGCACCACCCTCAAGCTTGTAACCCAGTGGACCTCCATTTACCAACTCCAGTCTGTACAATAAAACTTGTCAGTAACTATAACACAATGGTCTTCACATTATCAAACCTACCCCAAACCTTCAAATTATATGAATCACTAGCTGCACTACCTTACCTTGTCCCCAACCATAAACACAATTTAAGAAAATCCTGCAATAACCCTATCATATACCTACCTATCCAAGCCTCACCTGACAAAGTCAAGGGGCTCATACCACTGCCCTGTTGTCCCAATGAAAATTAACCAGTTCCCACAATCTCAACTAACCTTCAACCCCAGACAACTGGAACTCCACATATTAACACCCATCCACCCAACATCCTTCCATCATGTACGGGCCACCAAGCAATGATAATGCCAACATATCTGCATAACCTTGCCATGGAACCACAGAAACTCAACTACCATGCCCACAACATGCATCCCAACCTCATGTTGTTATGGTGGGCAACCCCAAAGTTATCATAAACAATCCCAAACCTGCTTCACTTTGCCTCACACATACCTCATCCTCACTCATCCCCATGCTACTCACCAACCACACTGATGTGCCTAAGAGCCCCTAATAATGAAGTATTACCTGAAATTTCCTCATGCACCCCTCCAGCTGCAGGAGCATCCACCTCAGCAGAATACAACCCATAGCCAATTCACTTCTGTTCAGCCATCAACAGATGCCCACTCCACTCTTCTCCATATGCGACCTCATCACTGATGGCCCCTCTGCACTTCATCTGCAAAAGAAAAGGAAGCTATGATTATCTGCACACACACACACAAACAAAACTTCTTAATCAACAGTACACAAAAGCCTATTCTATAAATAAAATACCACTTCATAACCATTCTATGAGCTTCCTACTTTTTTTTTTGTTTTTGAGCCAAGTGTTCATATGTCTAGCCTTTCCACCCAGTTGTCAGTGTTCCTCATCATGACAATGAACATAAAACAATAAAGGTAAAGAAAATTTAAACCATCCCATATGTCTGCCAATACAGCAGTTTACGGAACCTGCAGTGGAATCCGTTTAAAGAAGGAAAGCTTTCACAGACATTACCCCTATAACATTAACCAACTTGCAAGAGGTTTCAGATGAGGGGTCACATAGTAGACGAGTAAAGCTGTGACCCTCCTCACCATCCCCTTGTTCTCAGAAGAAACACAAAACAAATCCCCTTCTATGTCATCCATTTCAGTACTCAATTCACTCACTAAAGGAGCCATACTCTGCACTGTGTGCCTAAGACACACATTCTGAAAACCTCCCGAGAAACAAACTACTGCAAGATGGCACAACCAACCTGGACTATGCCCATGTGGGTGTATGAATCCAGCACACTAACAAATTCAGCGAAATGTATAAACTAAAACTCTGCCCCCACCCCCTGAAAATGCCTATACCCCATTTTGCACAAGCTGTCCACCATCTTTAAGTGCACTGTTAACACTTGCCTGCTTAGACAGTGATGGAAAATAATAACACACTCCATTCCTTTTGCAGTCTCACCAGTTCAACCCCTACTTCCGATATGGGGTCTGTGACCCCTCCGGCCCAAAAATTGCAAGGCAATGGGTTTTGATCCCCTCCTTCATCCACAAAGGAGACACAAGTTCAATACAATCACCTCTGTTATGAAATCATAATTCTTTTCCCCCACTGAAATTTGTTTCCACTCCTGGACTATTTGTTTATTCTACCACTGACCTAACTATAATCCGTATCCTATGCAGACCTCAGTATCCTCCAAACCATTTGCATTGTACTTCTGGCTATTTTTTTCTTTTTCTTTTTTAATTTAACAAGCCCTTTACTAGTAGCTCCTTGGCCCCAAAACAGCATAATCTGGCTACCTGCAAGATTGCCATAATTGTAAAGCATGTGTAAGAGCCATGCCTCTCTCACATGCTCCTCCTGCTCTTAAGACAAAATCCGAAAACAATGTGGACAAAAGCCTAAATGAGTGCAAACTTCACAAGTCCTAGGCTAGCTGCCTTCCCCAGTCAGATTAAACCTAGTCAGTAAGGCAAGCACCTTAACCGTTACACCAACCCGGTGTCCCCTCCTCTCCCATATGCCCCTTGGAAACCTCATATCCTTATACTAATAAGAAACTTAACTTTCTGTGATCACCAAACAGGCACAGCTCCACCCTGCAATGGAAACAGCAAATGGCAGTAAGAATGCCACCAAAAAACTCCCACGTAAACCCACCAAAGAGCCCATGTTCTTGATATTAACCACCAAGTGAAAGAACATTTACTTAACTATGCATGACAGCTAGCAACATAACTCTCACCGACCCAGCAAAGACCTGTGTGCGGCCCACCCTCAGAAACTGCTCATCAGGTGACCACAGCACAGGACCTGCAAAAGGCCCCAAAATCTACAAAAAAAAAGGCCCAAAAATGGGACAATTTTATATATTGCTCTTACAACTAGAAGTCGATAGCATAACTGAACTTCAGTCTGTAATGAACCACCACTGATTTGCAGGAAGACCACAACTCTATGAACAGAAATGTAACCAAGGCATGCAAAGTGACTTCAAGCATTACAGGCGGGTACCTGAACAACTTAGCTACTCTCTACAGCACCTGTGTTAGCATGCTGCTTCTGACTTTAATTGTAGTACTGCTGAGATGACAGAGGCCACCCTAAATGTCAATCACACTATGAAAGAAAATTGTATCAACACTGGGACTCAAAAAATTAATACAGTCAATGCGAGATTAACTGCCTTTATGAAATGGCTATGTCTTAAACAGTGAACATTAACAGCCCCTATTGCCCTTTTACACCAAAACCCCCTCATTCCCACCAGAGGTTTAACCTTTACAGACAGTAACTCACATTTGGTGTCAAGCAAGAAATCTGGACAAAGCCATTACTAAAATTGGTCAGAGGCCAAAATAGGGACAGTCTCTCAGCCCTTCCCTAACAGAACCACAGCCATGACTACCAGTTCCGTATACAGACTTTTTTTTTTTTCCCCCCTATCTGCTCAAAACATTAGGCAAAACCCCAACTCCCCCCAAACTTAACCTACCCACAGCAAAGCAACTGAGCTGCTGAAATGCCACAACCAAACTCGGCCAGCCTGACATCATTAGGTGACAACCCTACCCTTCAATGGCAACATCAATCCCCAATTGCCAACAAGCAATTAATCAGAACTCCAGCAATTGAGGCTTCCACTCATGATCTCTCTCCTGAAAAGAAAAAATAAACACAAACACATATCCACAGCTTCAATTGAGGAACCATAGCTTCAATTAAGGAAAATACCTCTGAAAATGGGCACTACATATCACCACCTACAAATCCTGAATCCAAGCGACAGCAGCAGAAAAACTAAGCTCTTTACCAAAGTAACAATCAATGCACCCACCAACAACAACAACACCCCCTCTGAATTAATCAGCGAAAGAGGGCAGTTGGACACAAACACCCATCCACAACCTTTGCTTTTTTTTTTCTTTGTGCGTATATTTGTTATTATTATTATTATTATTATTATTATTATTATTTTCTCACATATCCATGATGAGACAGCACAGGGCACTCCCATGCACCGATGCATCAGCACGAGAAGTTTTCTCTGTGAACCACTTGCCGTGATAGAGTAACAGGAAGGCACCCCCAGCATTGAGTACCCCACCCCAGTTAAAGTCTGAACTGCCAATGTCTGACCTTTATCAACATCAGTCCTTGGAAAACCACAAATTTTTTGAGGAATGACCCAAAGTATGAGTCAAAGCCTGGATGATCTGTGGAATTCTGTACAGTTAAGAGATATAATGGCCACATTCTTCCAACCATCACTGCCACCACTCATGCGAGGCAACAACTGTCAAAACTGGCTCAGACCACGAAAACCACTCATGATAACCACAGCCAATGCTTCTCCCCATAATTTGTGCTTTCATCTGAAGCTCCACCACACATGTGAGGCCCACAAATACACCTTAACAGACAGTCTGCCTCATTTGAATGTACTCAAGCTGCAGCAGCTGCTAATAATTACACCACCACCAGCACCACCAGTACCACCAGCCCAATTATATTGAAACTACAACTGTCTGGTGAAACTCTGCCTGATCAGCCTTGCTACAAATAAACCAACGTCCATGAAATCCACTAAGGCAAAAGGTAACTGCCCCAGCCCTCCACACATATGTATGAAAGAACATCAAAAATATATACTTAGGTCTAGTGTGATGCTTTATCATTTGGGATAGTATACAGGTATTAACAGTGGAGATTAGCTTTATTATGTCTACCTTTCTTTTGTCGTTTGTCTATGTTTGCAGATCTATAGCTCCATAATAAGTGCAATTTTGCTCCAAAAATCTAGTTGCTCTTCGTATTCCTTATTCCATTGCTATATTTTCATTTTTTTTCCAAGTTGGCAAGAAATCACGTTTTCATAGGCAGAGTAATTGCCTTATAACTTCCAGAAGGTTCATATGTAAGTACTAGGCTAGCTGCCTTTGTGGACCATTTTAAGCCTAGCTAATTTTCCTTAGTGAGAATTAACCCTGTACCTCCTTGTCTGAGAGTAAACGCTTTAGCCATTTCACCATCCCTCAAACATTTAATTATATTTTTGCTTAGTTCAACATTTCTGTTTTTAGTTAACATTGTTTAGAAGGGTTCTCCTTCTGACCACATCTAAAACACTACTTGCATTGCTGACATTTTTTGCATGTTCACAGACATTTTTGTATTCTTATTTACAGGCTCAATTTGATTGGTTTGAAACAGTATTTATCAGAGCTCATATGGTCACTCGGGAAAACCCTTCTTATTTTTAGTGTCCATTAATCATCTTTTACTGTTCTGACATAGCAAACAAGTAAGAACTGTATAATGTGGTAATTATAACAGAAGTGCACAATTTACATTTAATGCATTTATGGGTAAGAAATAAATAACACAGAGATAAACTATATTCTGCTAGAAGAAATTAAGATAAATATTTTATTCTAAGTATTTCAGATCTTGTATTCCCTCAGCATCCCTACTGTTTTAATTTCAAAATCTTTTCAGGTATAGATTTCATATGATCCCCAGCTATGAAAGCAAACACCTCCAACATGCAGCAATGAATTTACAACTCATTATTTAGGCTTTACCAAAGACATTCATAGTACAGTCCTGCTCATTTATGGTTGTTCGAATACAGTAAGTGCTTTCCTCAGCTTCACCACTTTCCATACATATTCCAGTACTCTAGTTCTACAGTACTGAACATACCCATCCCTAGTACTGCAATACTGACCATGCCCATCTCAGTCCTGCTGTACTACAGTACTGACCATACCCATCCAAGTATTGTAGTACTACAGTACTGATGATAACCATCCTGGTATTGTAGTGCTACAGTACTAACCACAGCCTTTCTATTACACTAGTAATACAGTACTGATGATGTTCATTCCTGTACTGCAGTACTGACCCTTTCCATCCCAGTACTATAGTACTACAGTACTGACTATACCCATCCTGATACTGTAGTCCTGATCATACCCATCATAGTACTGTAGTATTACAGTATTAACCAAATCCATCTCATTACTATAGTATTACAGTACTAACCATAGCCTTTCTACTACACTAGCAATGCAGTACTGACCATGCCCATTCCAGTAGAATAGTGCTATAGTACTGATCATACCCATCCCAGTACTGCTACAATATTGACCATACTTTTTCAAGTATTCTAGTGCTACAGACCTGGCCATACACATCTCAGTACTGTAGTGCTAAAGTGCTAATCATTGACTTTATACTATGTTTTTGCTACAGCACTGACCAGACCCATCCCAGTATTGTTTTACATTACTGACCATAGTGTAGTGCAGCACTAATAACCATACCACCACTGTAGTGCAGCTGTAATGACCAAACCTGTCCCGCCACTGCAGTGCAACAGTAATAATAAAACACACCCCAGTACTGCAGCATTACAATACTGACCATAGCCATCCCACCACTGTAGTCATACCTCTCAACTGTCCAGATTTTTTTTAAGAATGTCCAGATTTTTGCCTCATATTTTTGGTCTGTTCCTCATAAAATTTGTCATTATCTGTATTTTTGTGGCAAATCAGCGAGGACTGAATTCACTAAATAATAACATGCATTTGAGTTTCAGACTTCACATCCCCCAGATAATGCATGGTAATACAAAGACATTTTATTCTATAAACTGTTTATGTTTTTAAGAGTAATATTTAAAATGTGTCCTTATTTTTGGTGCTTTGCCCCCCCCCCCCAATAGTTTTGGATTTGTCCATATTTTTTGTGCTAAGAGATTGAGAGCTATAACTGTAGTACATATCATAGCCATTCTAGTAGTGTGGTGTTACAGTACTGACCATGCCCATCCTAATACTTTAATGCAGCAGTAACATTACAGTACTAACCATACCCATCCCACAACTGTTGTGCATTAGTACTAATCATACCCTTCCCAGTACTTTAGTGCTAAAGTACAGGCCATATATATCCCAGTACTACAGCACTGACCATAGCCTTTCTACTATTTTAGTGCTACAGTACTGACTCTACCTATCCCGTTACTGTAGTGCTGCATTACTGATCATACCCATAACAATACTGTAGTGGTACAGTAGTGACCATACCCCTCCCACTACTGTAGTGCAGCAGTGCTGACCATACCCATTCCAGTACTGTAGTGATATAGCACTGACAATACTCATCCCAGTAATGTAGCATTACAGTACTGACTGTACCTATTCCAGAACTGTAGTGCATCAGTACTGACCAAACCAATCTCAGTATTGTAGAATTGCAGTACTGACCATACCAATTCTATAACTATAGTGCAGCTGTACTGACCATACCCATCCCACTACTCTAGTGCTACAGAACTGTAGTGCTACAGCACTGACTATGGCCAATTTTAGTGATACAGTACTAAACATAATCATCCCAGTACTCTAGTGTTGCATTACTGACTATACCCATACCAGTACTTTAGTTCTAAAGTACTGACCATAGCCTTTCTACCATTCTAATGCTGCAGTATTGATCATACCCACTCAAGTACTCTAGTGCTGCAGAATTGACCATAACCATCCTAGTACTGTTATGCTGCAGTACTAGCCATACCCAGGCCAGTAATTCAGTACTACAGTACTGACCATACTCACCCCAATACTGCATTTCTACAGTACTGACCATATTCATCCCAGTATTGTAGTGCTACTATACTAACCATACCAATCCCAGTAATGCAGTACTATACTACTAACTATACTCATTCTAGTACTCTACTATTGTAGTACTAATGGTGCACATTCCATTACTGTGGTGCTATAATACTAACCATACCCATTCCAGTACTCTAGTGTTGCAATTCTGACACTCTAGTGTTGCAATATTGTCCATACTCATCCCAGTATTGTAGCATTACAGTACTGGCCATACCAATCCTACAACTGGAGTTCAGCTGCACTGACCATAGCCATTGTAGTAATCTAGTATTACAGTATTGACCATACACATCCCAGTACTGTAATGCTAAAGTACTGACCATACCCTTTCTACTTTTCTAGTACTACAGTATTGACCATACCCACTCCAGTACTCTAGTGCTGCAGAAATATCCATACCAATCCAAGCACTGAGTGCTCCAGTACCAACCATACCCATCCCAGTAATGCAGTACTACAGCACTAACCATTCCCATTAAAGTACTCTACTGTTGCAGGACTGGCCATACTCATTCCATTATTGTAATGCTACAGTACTAACCATGCCTATTCTGGTACTCTAGTGTTGCAGTACTGACCATACCCATCCCATTAATGTAGTGCTATAGTACTAGCCATACCCATTCTAGTACTCTAGTTTTTCAGTATTGACCATACCCATTTTATTACTCTCCTGCTACAATTCTTCTCTGTCAGCTGGAGGTGGAATACAGTGCATAACCTTTAACAGTCCAACTTAAGAATCTGTTGGAATGACTTGGAAACCAAATTCTCCTCAGATTTGACATTAGACAAAACATCACTGCCTACAGTGAAAAAAATTAAAAGATTTTTCAGGAAACTGTGTATTCATATAGCTAATTTTCTTGAGGGAATCAGTGATTTATCAAATGCATCTGAGCATTCCATACATTTAAAGCAAGGTTGGGGAATATTGTTAAGCCATTTAAGTACCAATGCATGCCGTTAACCACTAACCGGATTAATAATATGTTGTAGTACTGTGCAATGGTAATAATTACAATGTCTAATGATCTCTTTCTCTCTCTGTTTCTCAATAGTGAAATTTGCTGAGTCACAGAAAGAAGCACAAGACAGAACACTTTCCCCATTTACTAACTTATACGTTGACTTTGCTAAATCGCTGAAGGCATTTTATTTCAGCATGAATGGAATAAAAACTAAGATTAGTCATCTCAAAGAAATAAGACCTCTGGTAAGAAAAGCATAACGTTTTTGAAATCTGTTCTGAATATGAGTGTTACTTGAAAATATTTACATGCAGTTGTTTTTCTAGGATGAAGAAAATACACATTCCTTGAAGTATTTTGCTAATGAAAGAATTGAATTAATCAAGAAGCTCGAAGAAGATTTAGGAAGATGCTTGGGAAAACTAAGAAGTAATATTGCAAAAAGTATTCAAAGAAGAAAAGAACTGCACTGTGCTTGAGGAGTAGAACTGCAATAATGATTAAGTGTACATTTGATGCTATGTATAGTCTGTGTAATTTAGAAGCATTGTATTTGTTTCACTTCTGTCAGATCAGTGACAGATATACACTGGCTTATTTTACAACAGTTTGTAGAGAAAGATAAACCGGGCATTATTATTTTCACTAATACAAAGGGAAAATAATCTTCATACTTTAAATGCATTTTCCAAAGATGTTTCAACTATTTCTTTGAACTGTGCATGCCGCAAAGTATACAGAAAGAACATTGAATGTTTTGCCTTTTGACACTAAGCCCATAAAGTAGGAGAATACAGTATTTATCACATAATAACAGTTTGGAAATTTCCTCTTTGTTTATTAATATATGCTGATCCACACAATATAATATGCCAGATTTAAACAGATGATCTAAGAAGAATGGAGAGCATTTGTTTCCTGGTCAGCATCAGTAGTGTTTTGGCCTACTCAAAATCACTTACAGATGCACAGCAAACAGTACATTGTAGGACAGGAGTGAGAATTTATTGAATTAAGAAGATTAATGCTTATGTTCTGGAAACTGCATAACAAAACTTGTTATGCACCATTTACAGTTTTTATGATGAGATTTTATGCTTCACTATACACAGCAGCTTTCAATGAACAGCATTGGAAGCATTTTGAAAGATAAGCATCATCTTCTGAAGTATCTAACAGCTTTTAAAGCCATTTATTTATCAAGCAGACTCTTCACTTCTGCTCAGTCTCTGTGTGGCAGCTCTACCTGTTCTGTAGATTTCAAAGTTCAAAAACACTTCCTGCACCTATTTTTTTGTTTCTTTGTTTAAATGGCAGTACATTGAGGTAGCTAAAGCTCTATGAGCAACAACGAATTTTAAGTGGATCTCTGATCACAACTATTTGGTAATGGGTTTTTCAAAATAGAATCAATAAATTCACCTCTCAATATTCTCTCTCTTACAGTGAATTTCTTGGGATCTATTTCTTGAAAACATTAATAGAATGGTTAGGATCAGTGACCTAATTTTAATCTTCTTTATAGTACTCATCCATATCACATGATCACTCCATGTGTAGGTACACCTTTTTTTGGGACGGGGTAGAAATCAAAGTATGACATAAGCAATTGTAAATACATTCTCCTACAGTGAAAACATTAAAATAAATCTGCTCTGTTTGGTTTGTTTATTCTGGATTAATGTATATATTCTACATTTGTGAAGCTTCCATTTTACTGTGTTCATCAACATTTTTGCAAAACATATGTCATGGATCTTACTAAAAGTAATTATTTATTTTCAGTAGGATGTGATCTTCATTACTTTATAACACTGTATGGTAGGAAAGAATATAAAACAGTTATGTTACAATTATTGCTTATAAAGTAACTAAAACAATAAAATGCTTATTTTAAGTAAATTTATATGTCATGGGTTATATTACAAGGGAAAATGATATTGCAGAAAAATTACAGTCATATTTAGATATGTTACAGATTGGGAGGGTAGCCTAATGGTTAAGGTGTTTGCCTTACAAACACAAGGTACAGGGTTTGAATCTAACAGGGGATAATTGGCTAGGCTTAAAATGGCTCGCAAGGGCAGTTAGCCTAGTACTAATCTATGAATCTATGTAACTCCTTATGAACTGTAGGAAGAGTCACTTCTGGGCACATTGCGGGTGCTGCAAATACCACTTTTGGTTAACATCAAAAATTGAAACAATACTAATTTCATGAACTTTAATCATACTTTTAGCTAGGAATGGGGTGCATCCTCATCATGGTATTAGAAACCCAAAGGTTTTGGAGAAATTAAAAAAGATAAATGAACTAAGGAAAGTATTTGTTAATTAGTATACTTACCTTAGTATTTAGAGAATTTCTCTTTCCCAGGTTGATTGGACAATTAGTGTGACAGAAAGAAATTCTGACTAAGAGACATTATAAAACCAAACTGAGAAACACCTCATTAGCATTTCATTGCTTTCTCTTTAAATCAAGCACACCGCTTTTTAGCCCTGGCCATGCTATTGTATTCCCCGACAGTCTATACCTGAGATAGCAAAAGTAAACCCCTACATACAAACACACACACACACACACACACACACACACACACACACACACACACACACACACACACACACACATGCTATCAGACACCCATGCAAAAATACATGCACATGCACATGCATGCATTTAGGCACCCGTGTGCAAGCACCCATACATACACACACACAAATGCAGATACACACATGCTATCAGACACCCATGCACATATGCACACATAAACATATTGCATTTAGACACTCATGTATGAGGTCTCTGTCTCTCTCACACACACACACACACACACACACACACACACACACACACACACACACACACACACACACACACACACACACACACACACACACACATGCATGCAACCCCCACACATACATACATGCATTCAGACACCCATGCACAAACAAACACATATGCATTCAGGCACCCACATACACACGCACACACACACACACAGATGCTACATCCTCTACCTAATCCCTGCAGTGGGGTCACTCTTTCTCTGTCTCACACACACCACATGCACACACACACACACACACACACACACACACACACACACACACACACACACACACACACACACAAACACACACACACACATTGCATTTATGCACTCAAGTGACACCAATTGCCTCCCTCCAATCAGGCTTCATAATTCTCAACTCATTATTTTCAGCAAACAAATGTCAAGATCTTACTTTTTTAACAGGAAGATTATTAGAGGAATGCCTTTTACTGTACTCACATAAATCGTACTCAATTCCTGTTCAACAAATTTTTCAAAAATACTCAAAATCAGATTTATAGATTTATAGGAGGACTGATCTTGTTACTGTGACATAACGTGTTACTCTGATGACTTTCATGATTCATTTGTTGTATTATAAAACCAAATACTTAAATTCAGTTTACAAACAAATAGCCAGAGTTCTATTAATCTTTCCACATATCGTATTTCCTAGTTGAAACAAAACTTAATCCTTTGGCAAAGAGGAAAAAATATCATCCTGATCGATGTCCACATGACTAATAAATAACTAAATAAATAAAGTCATTTCATGCTATAAATTAAAATCAGTAGTTAGGCCATTCAGGAATTTCCATGCCAGAAGACCCTTATGTGCCACCCCTATTTTGATGCATTCTTTGAAATGCACATTGTCCATTTGAAACAAATTATATTTCAGAAGCTTCTTTTCATATCCCTTTATCTGGGTATTAAATTTTAAGTGTATAGCCTGTGCATTGTCACTAAAACTGATTGGGGCTGATAACTAGTTGTTCAATCTGGACTTCCCAAGCTTAGATGAAAAAATTTCAATGGCCTCATGACCATCTATAACCATTCCATTTGTGGCAAGGTGTGTTTTGCTGCTACTGGTTCCATTGGTGTGTATATGATCCATCTGTTTGAGCTGTCCAACAATCTGTGTCATTCATTGCAGCCGCACTGTTAAATTCCTCATCTCAGCTGTTGTCTTCTAGCTCCCCAAGGCCAATAATCGTTATTTAGGCATGATGCATTCTATGGCAATCCCAACAGATTAATGAATAATTCAAAAGAACTTCTAGCCACCAAAAATGTTCAAAAAAGAAATACCAAATGCTTCCTTTAGGTCTTACCTCCAATAATCACCTAGAGAAAGTCAGAACAAAGTACTAATATTTTGGAATAAAATGTTTATTAAAACATATGATTAAGCACTTTCATCTAGGATAGACTTCTTCAGAATCAATTAATTACAATTTAACCTCAACTATTTTATACCCCATGATCTTCTTCTTCTGGCTTTTCCTAGTTAGAGGTCGCTACAGCGGATATCCTGTCCACTCATGATTGGCAGTGGAGCTTTTTACAGTGTTGAGTTGCCAGCCTAATGCCAAACCTTCCACAGAAGGCAAACGCACGCACACACACACACACACACACACACACACACACACACACACACACACACACACACACACACACACACACACACACACACACACACACACACACACACATGTGCGCACACACACACTCATGCCTAGGGCCAATTTAGAGTGTCCAATCCACCTACAGCATGTCTTTGGGATGTGGGATGAAACCCACCCGACCACAAGGAGGACATGCAGACTCTGCACAGAAGGCACCCCAACTGAGGATCACATCAGAGAACCTCCTGTTGTGAGGAGACAACTCTAACCGCTGCACCACCATGGCCACCCCCTTTTATACCCCATCATCCAATAATGTAATTCTATATCTATCATGTGATTCTATGTCATCGTCTTTAATTCATTTATTCATTTGTGTGAATGTGTTTTATATGGCATTTATATATAGATAAATGTTATCATTTATTCCATGCATTGATTGTGAACTGTTTATGTCAATTAATCTAAAATGTTAAAATCAACTTATATTCTTTCTGCTTTAAGAGTGAGTATGCAAGCAACTGAAATGTTATCATTCAAGCCAGGAGGGTTGCATGCCACTAGTTTGATCTGCCACACGAGTGCATGCTTTTCTGTCTGTGCAGACCAGTCACCTCCCTTCGACATTTGAATGCCCTTTCAATGTCAGCAAATTTAAACCCCTGAAATCCAGAACAGATACTTACATGCCTGGCCAGTACATTGTTCTGTCTAGATTAATAAAAGTTTTGTAGTTGCCAAGGTATATGCTATTTCAAAATGGTTGTGTCAGGCTATTACCTGTTTGTTATTCTTACCACAACAAAACTATTCTAGGCAGGGTACAACTCACTCGACTAGGTCCTTGGCTTCATCTATGGCTTTTTGAAAAGGCTAGATTCTAGAAGTATTTTAGAAGTAACAATTTGATTCTTTGTTCATACATTTAAAAAGCACTACAAGCTTGATTGCTTCTCTAGGTTTTAGATCAGACTTTGTTAGGACCATCCTTCATGGGCTCCTGGATCCTTCCTCCTCCACCTTCCAAATGTTGTAAGCTAGGATAATCTACCCATATAGCCAAGGCTACTGCAGCAGTCATCAATTTGGTGAACATAGAACAGTTGTCCAAGTAAACTTATCATACAGGAATGATCACTGCTGCTGTACCCACTCCCTCTCTTCATCTCCCTTTGTTTTTTGAGTATGTTGTTTTGCCATGGTTTATATGTATATGTGTATATATAGGTTTACTATCAAAATGTTGAACCTGAAAACAGTTTTCAACAAAATTACTGACTTGTTTATCTGACTTTGGTAATAACAAATTACCAGAAATGTCAGAAAATGGTAACTATGGCAATCGACATTTGAACACCAGAAATTCCAATGTCAAAAGTCCATGCTACCATTACTGTAACCCCCCCCACATCCCCTGCATATTATATATACCATCTCTGAGATCGCACTACAGTGAGGAAAAGGGAACATTTCCCGATATGCACTGCACCATGATCTCAATTCAAAATGTTGACTTCATATTAATGAATGTGTACTCAGTTTTGCTAATATGAAGTCATTCAATTTGACATTATGGGCATTGGCAGAACACATGTTCAGCTGACCTGTTTTCATCAAACTGCATTTCCACATTTTGATTGTAAACCTTTTATATATATTTACTTCTAGCTATGCCCTCTGAGGGCTCATCATTCCTCTCTCAATTAGTTTGAATTTGGCCTGAAAGCTATGAAGTTCTTGGCACACCTGTCTCTTTGAGTGCATGGGAGGTGCCCTGAAATTTTGGAAGCTGTCTGGCTATTATATTCTTGGTAGGATATAACACATACAGGTGATACAGCTAAAGTTACTGCAGCAGTGATCATTCCTACAGGTACTATTATGGTAAGCTTACTTACACAGCTATACTTTCCTTTTGACTGAGATAATCCCCGACACACACTCACACAAATGAAATGGCATGTAGTTCTCTGTTTTACATATTTCATACTTCTTTTTGATTTATGGGTTTCAAAAACATTTACTGCAGCAGCAGCATTTATTGGAAATTTGCTTTTCAGAAATGGAATCTGTCTTATTTTTTTAAAAAAAATAACTTCACAACAAGTAAATTAACCTCAGTATTGATCCTTTGTGTTTATTATTATTATTATTATTATTATTATTATTATTATTATGTCTGTAAAAATAGTAGGCTAAGAAAGTTAAGTCAACAAGTCTTTAAATCTTTGCAAACCGGCACCCAGCCTCTAAACCTGTAAAGGGCATATCGGAGATTGTCAATAAGTAACGTAAGAATGGTTTCCCTTCATCTTTAAAGAACGTATACGTGTAGGCACTGGCAGAATAGCATAGCACATATCGCACCACTTTACAGAACCTTGCAAATTTCTATAAAGTGCAGATGCTACATTAATAGCTTATGACGTTACGAGGAAATAAATATTGAAACAGAAAGAACAGCGTAAGCATGTTAAACTGTCAGGTGAAATGTGAAAATGTAATGTTGTCAGTGCCGGCTCACTATTTTGTAAACTGCAGAGGCATTGTAAAATGCATTTATGCTCTCTGCATTTTGTGTGTATGCAAAGTTTATAAACTTAAAGTCTTCTGTGCAATATAAATTTTGCTATTTCGAGTCGAGGGTACAGTTTGGCTGTAAGATGTTAAACATATGAGCAGTGTGTATGTGTGTTGCGGGGGTTGGGTTACCACCTGTCCCACTTTGTGAGGGACAGTCCCTCTTTGGGCAATTGTGCCCTGCAAAAAAAATGAAAAAATGGCAAATGTCCTGAGATTTTAGGACACAAATATTTCCTATATTTTATGTAATAGTTGCATAAAACAGTTATTCTGTATCTGAAACGCCTACATGTTATAAGAAACAGAATAATCAACTAAAATGCTACAAGAATAAGCCTTTATTTAGGCAAAAAAAATGAAGTTATGTCCTTTGTACTGGCCGTGGGTATGTTTCACCGTGCAAAATCTGACGTTTGTACCAAACATGTCCCACTTTGGGCATTTGAAAAGGTGGCAACCCTATGCGGGGGCGCACGATTGGGAGAGGGTAACTCCTTTTAAGAAGTGTACGCGACACATTCATCTCTCAAAACCATTAAACCGCTAAGCAAATGTGAGAACTGTCCATGGTGCTGAAAAAAATACACTTTTTTTGTCTCATTCTCAAAACACCCTCAACCCCGCTTTTTTTCTTTACAATTGCAATATTAACTTATTCAATAAAAAAATCTGATTTTTAAAACGCAGAATTCCATAAAACTGTTAACATATTTTATGCGCCAGTCATTCAGTGCGCAGACTCGGTCTGTGATGTGTAGGTGGATGTTATTCTCCCAAAGCCAACATGGCTCTCAATAATTTTTTGTTTGCACAGTGCATATTATATTTTTCTGCTTTTCTGTTTGGTTTCATTGCTGTTGTGCCCCTTTCCGAGAATGGTGAGGATTTCAAGGGAAAATGTCTGCTTTTTACACACGGAATGTGGCAAAATGAAAACATAACCGTGGAAAAGCAACGATTTATTGTAGATGAATGGGGCCCTGAATCAGCTTGCAGATTCAGCACTTTCATTGGCATCATTTCACTGATTTTCTCGGCAGTGCAGGCGTGGAGAATGTTATTCTACCTCTGCAAAGGCCACGACGAGTAAGTACAGTAACAAACAACCTTAAAGTGAGCATCTTGTGTTTTGCCCGGCTTTTCTGTTACTTAGTTCAATCAAGTCCTTAGGCCTAGTGATCGGCTATTTATTAGAATGAAGATATCAAGCATTAGTACACATCTTGTTAAATAATATCTTAATAAAAAAGAACCAAATAAAAAAAATCTTCAAACAAATAATGTACTATAATTTGTCGGTATATATGAAATACTAGAATGTTGGTAAAGCTATATAAAGATGCAAACGTGTCATACACTAGAGTATACCTATTTTACAAAACGTGTTGCGTACGCTTAGAAACTTGTAGCATCAAATGTAATGTGACGCGAGCTAAAACGTTTTATGCAACTGTGAGCAACTTTCTGGCTAATAAATACACTTCGAAGGAAACAATTAGGATAAGACGACACTGGTCAAGAAATCTAACCCATGACATTGTCTGAAAACAGTACAGCAGGTAGCTTTTCTGTGCTTTTCGTGTGCTTTCATTTGTTTCATTACTACTTCATTATCAGTCGATGTCCGGTTTAGGTCAGATACACAGTGACAGCGTGTTTGTTAAACGCCACTTATTCTCCAAGAATTAAATGATAGGTGTCGAGTAGCAACGTTTTGCAGCCGTCTCTATTTACAAGGCAGGTGATCGAATCAGAGAACAGTGGGGGAGCATATTATGCAAAACGCTTTCGCGACAGAGATTCACTTTTGTGCTGGTGGGTTACTGGCTCCCATAGTTTTCTAGGGAAAGTAAAAAGTTGTTATGATCCTGTTGCTAAAATCTTAAGATCTAAAAGTTTGAAATATATGTGGACAATTGAAACCACTGAGTCAGAATTATTATTAATATGCTCATGTATGTGATATGATTCTTAGGCAGCAGAAAATGCCGTCTCGTTTATTTTAGGCAGAAGATGATCATCCCCATCTACTTTTATTCTAAAATTCTTTTGTAAAGGCAGAATTGCCCTTCACCCAAACATTTTGTACATTTGGAAACCAAGTCTTATTATTTTTCCAGTGACTGTACATCTTTTTAAGGGAAGTCCTTGACAAACACCCCAGTTACCAAAAATACACATATTGATAGCATCTATTGGGTTGCTCAACACACACTTAAACACAAAAAAAAATGTCTCTGCTGCCCTTAAGATACATATCACATTTGGTAATTTGTATATAAATCACGAAATTCCTTTAACTTGCAACAGAATGAAACCTGTCTTGGGCCAGCTTCTAACCCTAATATATACCTATTTAGTGAAACAAAGTCTCATAATGTCTTGTTGTGTCCCTTTTCTTTCCACACGTTTAATGAATCAGACCTTAATTGTTTAGTTCAGAAAAAAAATCTGATGTAGGCTATTTTCAATATTCACTTCAATTGTCTGTATAAATAATTTTGAAACCATGAAAAATGCCATGTGTATATATATATATATATATATATATATATATATATATATATATATATATATATATATATTTATTTATAAAAGCAACAATAGTATGGCTTTCTGGGAGGAAAGCAATTGTCTGGTTCAAAGATTCAGCTCTCAGACTTCAGGACTAAAACATAATCATTGTGCAACAAGCTCTTAAATAACATGAGCAGATAAATATGACCAATTAAACACTTAATAATTTGAAGATTAAAATCAAGCTCATTATTGGTACCATTGGGAAATGGGGTCTGGAAGTTGAAAATAAAATCTCCTCTTTTCAAGTAATCTTTGCTCAAAAGCTTTACCTTCTCTTAGTCAAACAGTACTTTCAAAGACAGCAAATATGAAACGGTTATTATTGCCTCATGATATGACCAAATATGGGTAGCCAAAACATTGCCCCATTTTTTTTTAATTGTTATACAGCTTATATACTCTGTGCCCTTAGACTAAATGCTATCATAGTTTGATCTATATATACCTGACCAAAGACATATTTAACAATGTAGACTACACTTACAGCCATACATGAAGCATTTCCTCTATAATTACAACAAATAGTATTTGTGTTATATATTATCATATAAACATGTAGGAAAATACTCCAAGAGCTACAGGGAAAGTCAGCTGAGGCTTAGTAATACTGAAAAAAAAATGGTTTATGGCCCAAGCAACATGGACTCAATTTTCAGCTCAAGCATTTGAGGGGAAGGTGTCTATCCTCAGTGGAATTGGAAGGGTGTGTGTGTGTGTCCAGGAGCAGAAAAAGCAGCACAATTTCCCTGGTGGAGATTAGGAGAAAATTAAAGTTTCCTTGGATGTGTGCAGTTACTTTCTGACATCAAACCTTTGTAGAAGTGGGGATCATTTCAACACAGACTACCCACTGCATTTCCCATCCAGACGTAATGTTGGGCATATGCAAGGGACAAAGTTAAAAATAAAAATACCCACAGCAGCAATATGACACTGTTTTGTGATGTCTCAGTCTCCTCACTGGTCCTAATCCATATTGGAGGAAGTCCACAGGTATAAGGATAGTTAGGGTGACCCAGTGAATCAGAGGAGGCACTGGACTGAGCTGAAAGCCATCTGCATGTAGAGGAAATAGGGAAAACATTTCTGCATCTTCTGTAACAAACAGCTGGTACAGAACAATGATTAGACAAGTCAGAGTATTTGTAAATGACAGACTGGCACTTTTTCAGGAGAATAACTAAATGACTGTATGTTCTGACATATAGTTATACATGCACTATATTATAAGCATGTCAGTAACCATATTAAATTATTTTCTTGTTACAACCCATTTGTTCAATCATTCACCTAGTTTCAAAGTTGTTATAGCATGCTATGGGACTTGTTATGAGCCTTAATTATATGCTCTTGTTCATTACTACATGCTGTACTACCTCTGCATACTTTTCCATAAGCCTCTCAGTGGCAAAGTTGTCATAATGTGGTGGGAGGTGAAGTCAACTTGAAAGGTATATTTATTTCTATTTATTAAAAGGGGTATAGCAGTGAGATACTTAGACTAGGAGCAATATCATATTATATGACTTGTTCAGAGTCACAGACTAAACAAGTGGACTCTGTGGGAATCTAACCTGGGACAGCCTAAATCATCTGTGCTGTCAGACTAAATACATGGTATTAGGCATTTCCTTCATATACAATTTATGTGATGGAAAAATGACAGCTTCCACATACTGAAGTCTTTCCAAGGCTGAACTGGCTTTGTCTTTTCAGAGTTAAGCATAACTTAAACACAGTTGCAAGAAAAGTAACACAATAAGTGATTTGAATTCCTACATGAATCACTGAATGTAGCTCATGAGCCTGTACCCTCAGAAATTATACCACATTGTCTCAGCAAACATACCTGTTGGCATGCTCTAGATTTTTTCCAAGATCTGAATCATATCAGTAAAAACTAAATGAAAACTCCAGCCAAACTAGAACTTCCACTGAGTGACCTCTCAAACCTATTGCATCAGAGGCACATGGGATATATGCAAATGACCCTTATGAACATCGGGTGTTTTAGCAATATGGTGATTCTGAATGCCCATTACTTATTTATTTTTAAGTCATTTCAATGGACAATTTCAGGCCAATAAAGCCAAACCCCACTAGCTGTGGATATGCATATTTCGGCCTTGTTATGACCTTATCAGTACAGCACAAGCAGAGTGTTTGACTAAGCATAAGAAACACAGGGTTGTTATACCCAGATGATGTCCATTACCATTAGGGTAACTGCAAAATATCCCAGCTAATAAACTAAAACAAAGAGCTGTGCTGATGAGGTCATAACAAGGCCAAAATATGCATATCCACAGCTAGTGGGGTTGGGCTTTATTGGCCTGAAATTGTCCATTGAAAGAAATAAGTAATGGGCATTCAGAGTCGCCATATTGCTAAAACACCTGATGTTCATAAGGGTCATTTGCATATATCCCATGCGCCTCTGATACAAGAGGTTTGAGAGGTCACTCAGTGGAAGTTCTAGCTTGGCTGGAGTTTTCATTTAGTTTTTACTGATTGCTTTTTCTGTGTGACCTTCTCTCACTCTTTGTTTAAGATCTGAATCATAGGAAATTACTGCATTCAAATAATAGAGTTCTGACTATATTTCTCACTACAAAAGCTAATATTTATTTATTTTATTTATTTTATATTTGTTTACTGGGATAGTACCCTTTTACAGTGGAGGCCCAGGGAGAAAAGGTCCACAAACATGGTAATATTATTGTTATACAAACAATAAAATACAGTTCTTTGGATTATACAGATAAATATAACATAAAGCAAGATTCCATGGATTGCAACAAACTTATTTTGTTAGTAGTGAATTAACCCAGGATAATTAAGTGGACAGAAGTAGTTGTTTGAGGATGTGTAGAAAAGAATAGAGATGGCCTGGTGTGAGTGAGTGGTAGGAAATGGGAGACTTTGAGAGTTACAGAATAGGGTGATACAAAAGTAAATTTGCACATTAGCCAGCCTGGGCTATTGCATGAGCATAGCCAGGAGTTTTCTAAATATGTTTTGAGAAGTTTTTTGAATTGCATGGGGTAGTTGGTGAGTGTGATAGAGTGTGGGAGAGTGTTCCAACTTTTTGCCACATAATGTGAATATAGAGAGAGAGTCACCTGCAGAGTTTAACAATTTGGTTATCTGTAGTAATGCATTGTTTGTTGAGCAAAGTTTACATTTGTTAGAGTAGGGTTGAAGTAAGTGACTAAGGGGAGGGATTCAGGTTGATAAATTAATTTGTGAGCCATGGTTAGTTGATTATAGGTCAAGAGGTGTGGAAGTTCTACCCAAGAGAGTTTTTTTTAATGAATGACAATAGTGTGTTGTTTGTTTGGAGTCAGTGGCAAATTTAGCAGCTTTGTTGTAGTAGGTCTTTAGCTTATTTAACTCTGTTTTTTTAAGGTTGTTGAGGATCGGAGTGGCATAGATGAGTGTGGACAGGAGATGGGTTCTGGCTATCAGTATTCTAGAGTTATCAGTTAGGAATTTTTTGTTTCTGTATAGGCTTCCTATTTTTTGTGTATCTTCTTGATTGTTTGTGATATATGCATATTGAATCCAAGTTTGTTGTCTATTGTGACTCCCAAAAGTTTTGTTATAAATCGGGGTAGATGTTGGTATTATTACTAGTGGTGATAGAGAAGGTGGGTGGGTCTAATGGTTTATTGGGATGAAAGATCACGAGTTTGGTTTTACTAGGATTACGTATAAGATATGAGTTGTTTAGGCAAGTTTTCATTTTCTGAAACTCAAAAAGCCAAAAAAAAAAAAACAACACGCCAGACCAGCTAAAAATATATATTAAGCGATTTTGTTTACTTCGTAAACAAACTTCATCAGACAAAACAATAATCACACTAAACCCTTTAAATATCCCTCCAAAAGCATCACATAAATTAGTAAATTAATTAAATAATTAATTAACTCTTAAACAGATACAAATCCCAAATATTTTCATTACCCCTAAAAATCTCATATCATGCAAACATTTTTAATCAAGTTAAAAGATGAATACAAATCAAGTACCACAAAAATACATTCATCTAAAACATGATTTCAATCTTAAAATACATTTAATAGACAAGTTATTATTTAGCCCAGGGGAAAAAATGTGCATTAAATCTCAATTGCCAGATTAGTTCCCTCTCATCCAATTTTAGGGCCACAGGACCCCCCCCCCCCATCTGTACCCACTACTTGATCAATCACACAAAATAAAAAGGCATGCGATGGATACAGATTGATGTGCCTGGGTCCTGCGGCCCTAAAATTGGATGAGAGGGAACTAATCTGGCAATTAAGATTTAATGCACATTTTTTCCCTGGGCTAAATAATAACTTGTCTATTAAATGTATTTTAAGATTGAAATCATGTTTTAGATGAATGTATTTTTGTGGTTGTTGTTGTTTGTCTTTCGGCTTTTCCCGGTTAGAGGTCGCCATAGTGGAGCTCCGGTCCACTAATGATTGGCAGTAGATTTTCATGAACGCCGAGGTGCCAGCTCAACATTCAAACTTCAACGAAGGCATGCCCATTTACGCATATCTTTCGAATGCCCACCCAACCGCCGGGAGGACATGCAGCCTCCGCAATGTATTTTTGTGGTACTTGATTTGTATTCATCTTTTAACTTGATTAAAAATGTTTGTATGATATGAGATTTTTAGGGGTAATGAAAATATTTGGAATTTGTATCTGTTTAAGAGTTAATTAATTATTTAAGTAATTAATTTACTAATTTATGTGATGCTTTTGGAGGGATATTTAAAGGGTTTAGTGTAATTACTGTTTTGTCTGATGAAGTTTGCTTATGAAGTAAACAAAAGCGGTTACTATATATTTTTAGCTGGTCTGATGTGTTTTTTTTTTTCGCTTTTTGAGTTTCATAAGTAAGTTTTCATTTTCTGTAAAGGCCTTTTGGGTATTGTCCTGGAGTTGTTGGATGGTGGTTGCAACACAAATAAGGGTGGAATCATCTGCATATTGAACAATAGTGACTAGGGGTGAAGCCTTATGAAAATTGTTTGTAAATATGCTGAAAAGGAGGGGATCAAGGATAGATCCCTGTGGGACTCCTAGTGTGACTGGAAGTAATGGGGAGAGGTTTGTAAGCCATCTAACTGCTTGCTGGCATCCTGATAGGTAACTTTCAAATCAGGAGACAGCGGAAGGACTGATATTAAGGTTGGTAAGAGCAGTCATCAGCTTAGGATGGGAAACAGTATTTAAGGCCTTAGACATGTCGAGAAAAAATGATGAAACTATTTTACCTTTGTGTCTATATTGATTAATGGTATTTGTGGAACTAAGGAGAGTGGTAGTAGCACTGTGATAGGGTCTGAAACCATGTTATGAACTGACCAGAAGGTTTTTTGCTGTCAGATGTTGGAGAAGTTGGGTGTTCAAGTAACTTGAACAGTGGTGATAGGATAGCTATGAGTCTATAATTAGTGATTTCAGTAGAAATGCCACCTTTATATAGGAGAGTGCTGTAAGATATTTTCCAGATGGTTGGGACATATTGTTAAATGACTGACTGATTAATAAGTATTGAAATGGGGAATGATATGGCTTCAGCTGCTAGTTTCAGGTATTCTGCTGGGAGATTATCTGTTGCTAGTGATGTTGGTTTCATTTTTTTAGGAGTTTTTCTATGGTGCTTTTGGGGACTGGCTGAAGTGAGAATGTGTTTTTGTTAATGTTTTTTGCTGTGGGTGTTGATAATTGGGTGGGTTGATTGTTGTTGGTCAGGGCCAGAATGCATTTGGGAAAGAATTTATTAAATCGTTCTGCAATATTTTTTGTACTGACCAGCAGATTGGTGGAGGGGGGGCTGAAGTTTGACCAGGATTAAGTATTTTGTTGATTGCGCTCCAGAAATTTGTGCATGTGGGGGGGGGGGGTTCTTTTGTGTTTCCATTGAAGGTTTGTGTAGTAGTTTTTTTTTTTTAATTTGGCCTTGTTCCTCATTTGTTGGTATGCTAAGTAGTTGGGTTGGGTTTTGCTAGTGACCCATGTTTGCCAAGTTTTGTCTCTTTGCTTTAAAAGGGTTTGTGTTTCTTTGGTTATCCAAGGGGTAAGTTTTGTTCTGATTCAGACTGTTCTCGGAGGTGCTAGTCTGTCAAGGATGTTAAGAAAGGTTTCATTAAATTGCTTAACTGCATCATCTAGGGGTAAGTATTTAAGGGGGAGTCCAATTTATATTTCTTAAAGTATATATTAGATCCTGAGGATTAAAGCTTTTATTATTGCAGATTTGGAGGTAAATGCTATGTTTGTTATGGATGGTGTATTACCTAAGGAGGTAGGGTGGTAGATGGTCACTTAGATTATTGGGCAGACAGACAGCTATTTGGTAGTATTGAGGTTTGTTGGTCAAGACCAATCTAGGATAGATTGCCAATTTGAATTTTTATCTATTCTGGTTGGAGATTTGATAAGCTGGGTGAGACCATAGATATTTATATGGCTGGTTGGGTTTTGTGAGTCACAGGTTGCCCAATCTACATTAAAATCACACATGGTGATAATTTCATTGGTGATGGTGCTTGAAATATACTGGGGGATATGCTCTATTATGGGGATATTATTGCTTGGTGGGATGTAGGTTGCAATAATGCTGATATATTTGTTCTGGTTAAGTTATAGTTTGGTTAGAAGGATCGCTACATTATTTATATTTGGTATGCTAAAGTTTATTGGTTGTAGTGAGAGGGTGTTCTTAAAAAGTATTGCTACTCCTCCTCCACTCTTCTCCTTTCAGTCCACCCTGATTATGTTGTAACCTGGATGGGGTGATTTCATTATCTAGGATATGTGGTTTTAACCAAGTTTCAGTTAAAATGGCTATATTAGGTTGGTAGAGGGAGAGGGTGGCATGAAGTTTATGGAATTTGTTGAGAATATTTTTAAGGTTTAGATGTAGAAGGAGCAGGTTTGAGCTTTTAAGAGATGTGTTGAGTACATTCTGTAATTGAGGGATGGGTGGTAGGGAATTGTTGGGGTCTGGGTTTGGATGAATATTCCTGCATATTTTTAGTTTAGTAGTTATGCATATTAATGTTTGGAAAAATCTGGATATTTATTTCTGGTATTTGAAGGAAACACTTTTTGGGGGTTGTATAACTTGGGGTGACCTATGTAGTATTAAATCAGTAGAATTTGTTTTTAGAATGGCTGGTGACATTTGAATGTGGGTGGCGTGTGTGAGGGGACAGTAGTTGAATGTGATCTTATGACAGAGATAGGCTGTGGTTATTTGGTTATGGTAGTTTTTTAAATTGGCTAAAATTGTGAGGAATATGAGTATTAGTAAATGGAGTGTCAGCATTTTAGTGATGTGGTTGGTGGTGGGGTGGCTTAGTCTATTTTGTCTGTAGGTAGTAGTTAGTTATTATTTGGGGTGGGATGTTTGGCTAGTTGCTTAAATAGTTGGTGGGTAGGTATGTCTGTAATTGTTTATTGTGCTTAGTGAGATAAGTGGAAGGACCTAATGATCAGATAGAGTGTGGTGGGTGTGGCACTGTTAGGGCTAAATGTCATGTATTGGGGGCATGTGGGAATGGGGGCAGGGTAGGGGAGTGGAGTGAGCCTGAGCACAGAGAGGGTGAAAGAAGTGGGTTGTGCCGATGTCTGGAGTGAGCAATATGGAGAAAAGTAAGTAAAAAACAATCAATTGAGGCAGAAAAAGGCTTCAGTAAAAGCACAGTCTGTTTTACTGTGTTGTGTGGTCTTTTGCGTGGTAATTCGGCTATATGAGTATCTTAGGGATATTGACAGTGTACACCTTAATAACAACAGTATTTGTTCTACAGTTGAATATCTGTGTACAGCGTAGGAACTTACTACACAAATAGAGTTAAATATTGCAGGGCTGGATGGGATGGGGGGTGGCTACAATCCAGCTGTCAGCCTATGCGGTGTGATCTCCAGTTTGGCTTAATAATAATAAAAAGCAAAGACATTACAAAGTATAACAATTTGCTGCTTGCAGAGATCCTGACTTTTGGCCCGTGAAGGAAGAACCGAAGATTGAGATGCAGAAAAGTTTGTTTGTAGCTTGCTAATTAGGGATAGGTGTGTCTGAAACAGAAGAGGATGGTAAAAAGAGGGTTAGGGATGAAAAAGAGCAGTACCTTACATTGGGTTAATGCAATCTAATATCATAGATTCAGTAACCATTAACTCCATAATGCAGTGCTTTGCATAGAGTGAACAGACTGTAATTTCAATTATTCACTATCTCACCGCTTCTTAACACAGTGTAGTCATATCTCTGGTCAGAACATCTGTGTCTTCTCAATATTAAATGGGCACGTCAGTTATATAATGTTCATTAACTTTGTTCATCAGCTAAACATGTCTCAGCAGAACACTCAGTACCTTGCATGCTTTACAGTACAAATTTTGTTGAAAAACACTACTACATTAGATTAAGACTAATACGCGATAGGTTGCATACCCATTAATGGAGTTTGTTTCCATTGGACATGTTATGTAGACTGGCTGATGACTAACAGACTATTAGAGTTTACACTATGCAGCAAATTACATGTTATTTGGGCCAATATCTAGCATTCTAGCACTATGACCATTAAACAACCAACACAGAACATCCAACACAGAATATGCTGTGAAAAGATGTACAGTGATATAATCACAGTTATATTAAGGTTAGACTTACTGGAGAGCCAAAGCATGCATGTTGAACTGGACAGCAGGATCAATTACTTTAAAAATGGTGCTCAAACAGGCAATACTTATCAACTGTGGTCTGATTGGAGTGGAGGAGGGGGGAGACGGAGGTGGGACAGAATGTGGCTTGTAAGTAGTGTATGACGTAGATGTGGGCCGATATCTGGAGTGAATGATATAGTTATTTATCTCTTCTTCTTTCTCTTGCCTTATAGTCCCTCCCACAACATTGGTTGATCACCTGTTGCCTTCCTGTGTACCCAGTAACTTATTTCTGCCTCCCAGCTGCACAGCTGTAGCCTCAGAGTCCACATATACCTCAGGAGCCATTGGAGCACACTGATGCACTTTGTCACATATTTATTTTCTCCACAACACATTTGATGAAATTACTGCATATCATCTTTTTTTCAGAAGATGGAGTGCCAGAAACTTGTTATACAGAACTCCTCCTCTGTTTGTAAAGAAGTATTAGTAAACTATGCCACTTCGATTTTTTTTCACTTTTAGGTCATCAAGCACATTAAGCTTACTTTTCTCGATCCTGTATAAAGGATGTACTCTTCAGTATGCTGGCAGACATGTCTGGAAATTTTCTCTTGAGTATTGCCAAATTACCCAAATTCAGTGTGAATATCATCTCAGGTCTCCTCTGGAAAACTGGCAAAATATAGAGTTTCAATAACTCCTTTAACAAAAAAGTAACTAGATAAAACATAAAGAAACAAACAAAACAACAAATGAATGAATGCATAATGTGACAATAGATGTTCAAATTCACACCAGAACCACATATTGCAAAACACTGCCATGTAAGTTTATAAACCATTGATACACCTGTTCTGTGATACTTTTGTATCTACTTACAGTATTACTGTCTCGTGTATTCTGCTGTGCAAGTAAACCAATTCAGTTTAGTTACATTTTATAGTGATAATTGTGAAGAGGGGTGTGTGTAGTAAATGTAGCTGTGTTGTGATATGCAGCCACCATTTTGTCTACTCTGTATTACATATATTTTTTCCAGAAATATGAACTCAACCAATAGCATACTAGTATGCATTGAAAATTTGTTGTTTCAGCTTCTCCTTTGAGGTGCATTCTTAAAAAGTAAAGCATCTTCAGAGGTTGATAAGGATAGGGTATTTTGCTATGTACAACAAAAGGCAAGTTCTGTTACAGAAATACATCAGAGCATCTGATCGAACTATTGCATTCAGTACTTGTTTTATTTGCAGGTTTTATGGGTGATCTGCTCACTTCTCTACAACAATGTCTTGCTACCAAGATTTATTTGTTGTCTTTCCTTAATTAGGACAAGCATGAGTTATTCTGCCACGTTTGCTAAATGTCAAATGTATCTTAGACTTTATTATTACACTTAGGAGCTCTGAATCTGGCAATGTAGAACAGTAATCAAGTCCTTGGTGCTTTGCCAGGTTCTGGACATAAAATTCTTCCTGTGATTTCTACCAGTGAAATATCTGCCCCCAGTTTATTACTTAACTTATTTAGAATTGTATTAAATTAGAAACAATATAAAATATATCCACACTTGTTGTCATTATATGTGGATTTCTTGAAGGATAAATTTCCTCATATGTTTTGTGAAACAACAAAGCAATATTTCACAGCTGTATATATACAACACAATTTTCTTTAACTAGTAAGATGTTATTTATTTATTTCATTTTGTCAGTCAGGTAAAAAGGCTGGTCAACAGACCTCTTTCAGCCACAGCCATGGCCATTGTGACATAAAAACATAAAAAACTTGCACAGCAATAAACATATATGGTTAATGTTGAAATCTATTAGACACTACATGTGCCAATTTAGCAACCCAAATCATATAATTCAAAACATGCTACTAATCTAGTATATGATATGTGTGTTAATCAGGCAATGCAAATTGTATAATTTAAAAAATTGCCAATATACATTCATATACGCTTATACCATACTGTCAAATTTACATGTATGTGTACTTGGTGTATGGATAAGGAATGGAGAATAAAGTAATTAATCATTTAGTAAGCTAAGGAGATGGTAGAGTATCCTGTACGCTATTCTGCATGTTCATTTTTGAAATGATCCCCAGTAATTCTTGAGGTAGGTGCAGTTGCTGACCTTTACACCTGATAGACCATATTTGTTTGCATCTCTTTAAACTATTATCTTTAAATCATGCATAAGTGGATTATTTTATGAGGATCTGTTTTAATTTAGATTTAAAATGCTCTAGTGTGTTTTCTGTCATGATGTCTGCTGCAATGTGATACCAGGTAGAAGGTCCCAGTTTGCAGAATGCTCTTTCCCCAACTGCAGTTTTATATCATGGTCTGATGAGAGTTAGATTTCCTAAGGTAATATATGTTGTCTAATAAGCAATTTCTTAACAATAGTTCAGTTTAAGGAACCTGTCCAGAAGTTTCAGAGGACTGGTTGCCCATTAAGAATATTTTCCATCTATTTTAGTTTCAAAGAAGGGCTGTTTTGAGGCATGTATTGACTTATCCTAGTCAAAACAGCAGTGGCATTCACTACCCAGCTATGAGATAGGAGAAATAATATATAAGGGAGAAATATTTTCCAGCCTACATTTTTTAAGATAAAGCGCTTCACTAATAAGTTACTCCCCTGGTTGTACACTTGAAAGTTGTCCATCTTATATCAACTGGAATGTCATTATCTTTATTCTCCTCAAATGATGTCAGATTAGTAAATTATTTGCTCTTTTATATCATTTTCTTCCAGAAAATACAGATACAGTTTTTAACCTGGAATTAGCAGTTTTAATGGTTTTAAATTAATAGTGAGATGTATTATTGAATGATCCAAGAATGACCTTGATTCTGTTCTGAAACTAATATAAAATTTTGACCAATACTGTGGTGGTGCTGTCATAGCGTTGTCACCTCACAGTAAGACGCTGTCTGGTTCATTTCTCAGCTAGAGCGTCTTCTGCGTGGACAGTAAGACGCTGACTGGTTCGATTCTCAGCTAGAGCATCTTCTGCGTGGAGACATGCGTGAATGGGCATACCTTCATTGAAGGTTGTGCTTCAGGGCTGGTAACTCGGCACGTAAAAATCTACTACCAATCATTAGCGGACCGGAGATCCGCTGAGGCGACACCTAACCGGGAAAAGCCGAAAGACGCAAACAAACTCTGATATTAGAAAAAATACCCCCCCAGCCAGAACATGTATAATACTAAAATGAAAATAGATCTTTATATTCTGGACAAAAAGCATGATATGGATCAAAAAGATAATATGCATTGATAAAATTTGTAGTATTTGTATATCTTTTGGGATGAAATGTACAAAGATCCTGCTTATTATGTCGGAAATCATGAGTACATAATCGGACATAAGTTGAAATAAGTACCTGAGGCAATTTGATCTGTCACTATAGGGATTATAAACTGACAGCATCACATGAGATCAAAATAATAGAGGATTCCCATTTTCAGTAACACCATATTTGCTTCAATGTCTTATTTAGCCTTTGTCACTTTCAGAGAAAAGTCCTTTTTAGTTGAAACAGTCACTGAATATCTATTGGTCAAGTTACCTGAAGCAAAGATAAATGATGCCCTCATTTTCTTATAAGCACATACATGCATTTCTTATATATAATAAAACATAGGTTCATAGGTTCATAGGTAGGTACTAGGCTATCTGCCTGAAGGCATTTATAAGCCTAGCTGGAATGTGTTGGCTTTTGCCACCCCCTTAGATTAGTTCCCTGTGCCTCTGTCCAGCAGATCCATTGAAGTGATCCCTGGGGTAAACTTTCTGTTTTCCATCCACTCATCAAGGTTTCTCTTGAAGAGGGTTAGCGAGGAGCTCTGCCTAATGTAGATTGGAATCTTGTTCCAGAGCATGGGAAGTCTCGGGGACAGGAATCTATTCCTCCAGCATGTCCAATTTGTTGTTGTGGTGAGGTTTAGATCCCTCGAGTGTGTGGCTCAAGAGGATATGGTTTTCTTTAGGTGGAGCATGTCCATCAATTCTGGGTTGGACATGGCCTTGTATGTCAGGCAGAGATCACCTCTGAGTAGGCGGTATGCAACCGAGTACAGCTGGAGGTTCTTCAGTCGAGCTGCATAGGGCATCTGCTTGAGGCCAGTGATCCTCTTGGTGAGGTACTTCTATGGTCTTTCCAGTTGTTGCAGGTGTCTTGTAAGGTACCTCCCAAATGGGGCATTGTACTCTATGATGGGTCTGATGAGTGATGCATAGAGGGGCCAAATGACCTCTTTCGATCTTGATGCAAACCCTTTTGTGATTAGGTGGGCCACATAAAAGGATTTTCTAACCACTTTGGCAATGTGAATATCAAAGGAGAGGTTACTATCTACTTGGGTCCCCAGATCCCTTATTATGTCTTCTGTATTTAGGGGGCTACCACCTGTGTTATACTTTGTGGGTACTTTGTTTTTTCCAAAGGGGATGACTATGCATTTTTGGCATTTAGCTTGAGGCCATGGTTTTGACACCAGGTATCTGTCTCAGTGAGACCCTTTTGGAGGATGTCTGTGTCAGCCGGAGAGTCAGTTATAGCTCCTAGTTTGCAGTCATCTGCGAACTTGGTCAGCCATAGTCCTCCTGTGCTTGCTGGTACCTCTGAGAAGTATATGCTGAACAGGAGGGGTCCTAAGACTGAGCCCTGGGGAATGCCACTTGTAACCGGTTTAGAGTCAGACCTAGCTCCCGCAACTCTTACCATGTGGGTTATGTCCGTGAGTCAGTTGGCAACCCATCTCATGACATAGGAGTTTATGTTCAGGCTGCTGAGCTTGTCTATAATTCCTGAGTGGGGAATGGTGTTGAAGGCCTTTGCGAGGTCTAGGTAGGCTGTGTGGACCACCTTTCTCTCATCTATAGCCTTGGTAACTGTCTCAAAGAAGTCCACCAGGTTTAGGAGGCATGATCTGCCCTTAACAAAGCCGAACTGGGTAGGGTCCAGTGTTTATAGGTTCCCAATGTCTCTGTTAATGAGATCCATGATGATGCACTCCATAGCTTTGCAGACCAAGCTAGTCAGGCTTATAGGGTGATAGTTGTGGCTCCACCTTTGCGGAGCGGAATAACTGTTGCTGTGCTCCACTCTGTGGGCACATAGCATGTGGAGAGGCTGAGTTTAAACAGTGTGTTTAGGTGAGGGGTTAGTTCATCTTTGAGCTTGTGTAGGACACAGCCTGGGACACCATCCAGTCCCATTGATGCTGTGTGTTTGGCTTTGGAGAAGGCTGTTTTAACCTGAGTATCTGTGATTTCAGGGGCACTACATTCTTCTGGTATAGTTATGGGCCCTTTTGGGGGTGAGAGGGGGGTGAAGTTTGCACTGAACCTGTCTGCCAGGATGTTGTCTATATCAGTCAGTTTAGTGTATTTTGTGCCATTCTGCACTAACTCCGAGCAGATCTGAGAATTGCCACTTAAATTCTTGACATAGGTAAAGAATGCCTTGTGGTTATCTTTGGAGTCCATGACATTTTTTCTTTCGAAGCTAGCCTTAGATGGTTTTATCAGGGAACGTAGTTTCTTGCTGATACTGATCAGGGATGTCTTCCCTTCTTGGTAATTAGTGTGTGTTTTATAATTTACATACCAAAAAACCCTACATGATTTGCATTTACCTGAACATTATACAAATTCTAGGATGGTAACCTTAGTTCAGATTTTCCTTAAAGTATTATAACATACTATGAAAATTATTCATAATGAAAAGAAGATAATGAGTATTAAGTACATGGCTCCCCTACCAGACGGGAGGAATTTGATATATAAGACTATGGCAAAACATTTGTTTTCTGTGCTCAGTGAAAAACAATGCACTGATCCAACAGATTATTTGAAGGCTGAAACTCTTGACATTAGTGCATGTAGTAACCATTTTTTTCTATTACATAGATGCTTGCCTTCTTTTTTCTAGAAAGACATTGGGCAGGATTCACGAAGGCTTGCACGGAGTCTAAGAGTAGTGTAAGACTCCATGCAGCCCTCGCGATCCAGGAACAGCCCGAAATTCCGTGTAAGAGACCAGCTAAAACGTCTCTTACACGGACTGGGCGTGGATATGCTAATCACCTCACTTGCAGCCAAAAGGCATGCAAATGAGGTAGATTAGCGATCCACGAAGCTCAAACCAGCCCGTGTAAGAGTCGTGTTAGCTGCAGAAATGTACTCAGTTCACAACTGAGTACGTTTCTGCAAATAACACACTGGAGTCATGTCAGCTCCAAATAAAGGGCGCATATGTGTCAGGCAGCATGCCAATGACCAAATATGTGGCCATTGGCAAGGTACCCCGATGCAAATATGAGAAAAAAGTAATTTTTTTTTCGATGATTGCCGATGTTTAAACACAGCGCAGCCCCGCACAAACGGGCTGCGCTATATAAAACATAAAAATGAAGGTTATAAACCCACAAATGTGGGTTTTATGCAATACATATATTTACAATGCAGGGACCAGCAGACCAAAAACAACATGGCCACTGTTTAGTGGTTGCTAAGGGGGGAAGCTGAGTCTAAGACATGTAACTAAGCATTAGTAGGCAATCTTATGTAAATGAGTGTTAGGATACTGAATCCCACTGTCACATAGCAAATGAGCACATTCTGAGTAGTGTAAGAGTTACATAAGGGGGAGGAACAGAGTAGGAGATAGGTGACATCACAGGGGGGAATGGCAGAAGGAAATGCAGTTCAGTGGAGGACAGTGTTACGTGACAGATGTCAGACACATATCATGGAAAGAGGAGTGCCACAAGATAAGCATGGGAAAGTCAAGAAATGGAAGGTGTACACTGTAGCCAACACCAAAGTTTCTTGCTGGGCATGCATGCGCACCAGGAGGCGCGAGTAGGGCAGTGTGCGCGCGTGTAAGGCAGACTGAGCATGTGGGAGCCTGTTGGCAGACTTGTAAGACTGTTTGCGCTGGTGTGCACGTATTTTAACCCACATAAGTAGATTCTAAACTGTGTAAGCATGTGTGCGCGTGTTTAAGCCACTGTGAGCGTGTTTCTGCTGGTATGCGCATTGCTCCCCCCTGAGGAAACAGAAAGGAAAAAGGAAGCAAGAGAAATAGTAGGAAGCTAGCAGGGAATACTGCTGGAGCTAACAGGTGAAAACAATTAGAAGCAGGCAATTACACAGGCAGAATACTAGCCCAGCCCAGCACTTAAAACTCTGCAAACAGCAGTGCAGGATGTTTCTCTCAAGAGACACTGCAAGACAGGAGTAAGCTATTAGAAGTGAAAACTGAAAAAGCTTCACTCAGAGCAGAAATGCTAGGGGCTGCCATAGCTGTCATAAGGAGACATAGGCAACTTGCTGAGGGTGGTGACAATGCAAATGCTGCCAGACAACCCACAGTGAGGAGACAGAGAAGAGTGTACAGGCCCAGGATCACCTACCAGGGGTTACATGAGCTGGAGATAGTGGAGCGCTATAGAGTGGACAGAGACCTCCTGCAGCAAATTGTTGAGCTGTGCAGGCCACGCCTCACACACAGAACCAACAGAGAGGAACCCATCCCAGTGGAAAGCAAGGTATGTGTTGGCCTAAGAATACTAGCAACAGGTACCTTCCAGAGACCAACTGGTGATATGATGGGGATATCACAGGTATCAGCCTCCAGGGTACTGCACTAGTTCCTGGATGCCATGTCAGCACATGTCTGTGATCATGTATATTTCCCCTATGCCCGTGAGGTATTGGCCAGCAATATGCGTCTCTTCCAGCAAATAGCGGAATACCCTGAGGTAGTGGGTGCAATAGACTGCACGCACATACGCATCAAAGCACCAGCTGGTGAGCGGGGTAGGGCCTACATTAACCGCAAGAGCTTCCCCTCCATCAACTGCCAGGTCGTGTGTGATGCCCAGGGCATAATAATGAATGTGTGTGCTGGCTGCCCTGGAAGCTACCATGATTCCCTTATCTGGCATCTGACGCAGCTGTACCAGACATTTGCCAGTGGGGACATCCCACATGGTCACTTAGTAGGGGATGCTGGATATGCACTGGAGCCATGGCTGATGACACCCATCAGAAATGCACACACACCTGAACAGGAATGCCATAATGAGGCACACGCACAAACACAAAATGTAATCGAGCGTGTGTTTGGGCTGCTCAAGTCACGGTTCCGGTGCATGGATACATCTGGTGGAGCCTTGCAGTACTCACCAACTACATGTACCCAAATTGTCATGGTATGTGCTATGCTACATAATATGATTCTGCGAAAACAACTGCAGCAGGATCACCATAGGGCTGGGACAAACAGCCCCCCACCATTGCCAAGTCAATCACAGGCAGAGCGTGACTCAGAGGAGGAACAACCTGAGCCTGCCCCAGTAGGCAGAAGGAGGCGTGCCCAGTATGCCTTGGCCTTGGCAAAGCGGCAACGCATAGCACATACACTGGCTCAGTATGGACCCTGGAAATGATACCTCTCTCCGACTCATACATATAGTAAAAGGGACGCCTAAGTTGACACAACCTGCTTTCAAACATGTACAGGGAGTGTAGTATGTGCATCCAACATAGGCAGCCCTGCAGCACCACCTGAGGCATGCTTGCCATGTGTTAAGCAATGTAACACCATGTAGTATATGCAAACTTGATGACCCTGACTAACATCCTACCCTCACCAAGCATGATGCCACAATATGAAGATGAGATGATCAATTGCAATAATTGGCTGAAGTATTGCTGTTAGTCAAAGGGGATCCAATGTGTGCCAGCCTGGGATGACATGCTGAGCATGACATGATGCTCCACCTGCTAGGGGTGGTGTGCACCTATCAGTCCTGGCCTTATGGATACTGGCAAAGGCTGTTGTTACCCCCAGCGTGCTTTGAATAGGTACGGCTCAAAACACAAACCCACCTCCATAGGTATCACAAGGGATAAGAACCTAGATGTAATGCTACCCAATGCCAGAAGTGTAAACAGCAAGATGCATGCAGTCTAAACTCCCCCAGCATGGATAATGTTGATATCTGTTCTGTAACAGAAAACTGGGTCAAGGCTCACAACAGCACCGTAACACTACCAGGTTACACCTCATACTGTGCTGTACAGCCCCAAAACATGGAACAAGCTACAAAAGGAGGGTGACTAGCAATAATTGTCAAGGATAACCACACCCCCATGTTGGTACCACAACAAGAAGCAGCATGGACTAGCCATGGTCAAGTAACAGTGGCTAAAACTGCCTCCCAGTTTATAGCCTGCTACAGACTACCATCCCAACACCAGGAACTGCACTTGGCCTATGTTGGAATGCATGCATATATCAAGCTCTCCAAACCACATTATATTGGGTGACTGAAAATACCCAAACATAGACTGGGAGCATTATTCTAGCTCCAACACCCTAGGACAAAGGTTCCTAGAATCCATAAACCAAAATGCTCAGGAACAATGTACCACTCCCACAAGAGGGGTAAGCATACTGGATGTGATAATCAGCAACATGGGTACTGGATGGCAAGATGAGAAGTGTATCCCTCACTGGCAAGATCAGACCATAGAGTAATCACACCGGATATACACATCCTGACCACAGTCCCTGGCCAGAAATCCACAGTGAAAAACATGCGTAAAGCAAATGTTGCACTCCTCCAAACTGATGTGGAATCCATTAAAGGCCCTGTGCATGTGCAAAATATGGGCCACACCTCAGAACCCATTATGCAGGTATTCCATGAACACTGCCAGGAATGCATGGTTTATGCAATCCCAAATAAAACCAAGACACAATGCCATACACACAGGCATCTGGCATGGTGGACCCCAGCCATTACCAAACCATGCAAGAGAATGAGGAAGCTACTACATGATAGAGCAAACCTAAAAAGGGAAGTAATCTCTGATCAGTATTATGACAATAAAATATGTCCACTCATACAATCCACTAAGGCCAGCTACAACAAGTTGAATCTGTGAATCTTGAGGCAATGTTACACCTGCCCCATGTATGCAGACAACCCTCTACTCCCCCCAAGAAATACAAATATATGTGAGAGATGCAACCATTTATCCAAACTGGAGGCTGAGCTCTCTCAACACAGTACTGTCAAAACTAGTCAGGAGGAGAAGGTAACCACACACACACCACAAACCCCGTCTCACATAGACCTATCACCACTGCAAACCAAAGACATAAACACAGAAAAACATTCTCGGAGGCTCTAATTACAAACACACCATATCAACAGAGGCCTCCAAAGCAGACACCCAAGCAACCACTACCTCCAAACATAGCACATGCAACACATAGTACACAAAGCTGGTGTGCCAAACAGTCACAGGCCAGAAGGAGAAACAACATGCCTGATACAGTTGTAATAGGTGACTCCATAGTCAGACACACTGCTGTCCCACTCACCAGACTGAACAAGGGAAAGGGTACAGTAAGCTGCCTGTAGGCTGCTACAATACGCCACATAACACAAGTACGCAGGTCACCCCAAAGCAAGTACAAATATGATGCAGTCATTGTCCATGTTGATGTGAATGACCTGAGACATACCTCCCCGGACTACATGAAAAGAGACATAGATGAGCTCTCCGATTATGTAGTCCAGGCCGGTATGACACTGACCTTGTGCAGCATCCTACCCTCACCAAGAATGATGCCACAGTACAAATACAGAATGATCAGCTTTAACAAGTGGCAAAATTACTGGTGTCATTCCAAGGGGATCCAATGTCTGTCTGCTTGGGATGTCATGCTTGACAAGCCACGCTGCTTTGCCAGGGATGGCTTGCACCTGTTACCCCTGGGTGTCTGGATATTGGCTAAGGCTCTTGCCACCTCCATAGAGCCTTTTGTAGGCAAGGCTGAAAAGACAAACCCACCTCCCTAGAAAACATAAGTGGAAAGAAACATAAGGGTAATGCTGCCCAATGCCAGATGTCTAAACCTCAACATGCATGCTCCCAAGGCCCTCCCCAGTATGGGGAACATCGATGTCCATGCAGTGACAGAAACCTGCAGCAAGGCTCCTGAGAGCACACCAGCACTACCAGGTTATACCTCATATCATGCGTTATGGCCCCAAAACCTGGACCAAACCATAAAAGGAGGGGGAGTATCCATATTCAGCAAAGTTACCCACACATCCAGGTAACTGACAATGCACGAAGCATCGGAGACCACCCATGTGCAACTAACCTTAGGCAAAGCTGCTGTACAGTCTGTAGCATGCTACAGACCACACTCTCACACACAGGAACCCCACTCAGACTTCCGGAAGACACTGGACAGTATGAATGTCTCACCAAATACCAAACAAGGTACTCACAAATTACCACATAGGTGGTAATCCATTATGTATGGAAGGAGTAATCAGGGACCTAGGGACACAAGTGGACAGTAACCTGTCATGTGACACTCACATTGCCAACGTGGCTAGGAAGACCTTCTATATTGGCCATCTTATCATGAAAGTATTCACATCTATGTCAACAGAGGTCATTGTGCCCCTATACTGTTCTCTTATCAGGCCCATAATTTAGTACAATGCATCATTTGGGATGTACCTTACCCGACACCTACAGCAGTTAGAAAGACCTCAAAGGTACCTAACCAAGAGGATAAAGGGTCTCAAATATATGTCATATGCTGCCTGGCTGTAGACATCCTAGCTGTATGCAGTCACATACTGCCTACGCAGAGGCGTTGTATGCCTGTTGTACAAGGCCATGTCCAACACAGGATTAATGGACATGCTCCACCCCAGAAAACCCAAATCCATCAGAGCTGTGAGAGCGAGAGATGTCAACCTCAACACATAATGAAATAGGATGTGCTGGAGGGACAGATACATAACCCAGAGGCTCCCTACACCCTGGAACGGAATCCCACTCCATGTTAGGCAGAGCCCCTCACTGACTGTCTTCAACAGGAATCTTGCCAAGTGGATGGGTGATCGTAGATGTACACTGGGGGACTTCACTGTGTCACGTCCAGACAGAGGCACAGTAAAGTAAATCCTAAATGGCCATAATATTCACATAGCAAGGGGTGGCAAAAGCCACACACACTCTGGCTAGGCTTATAAATGCCCTATGGCGGATAGCCTAGTATGAACCTATGAACCTATGAAGATACAAATTGTACAGGACACTAAGGATAATCACAAGGCTTTCTTAACTGATGGTAGGAACCTTGTTGGGAATTCACAGATATGCTCTGAATCACTCAAATATTACAAACAATATACCAAACACACACACATTGCCAACATCCAACCTGACAGGTGCAGTGCAAACCCCCCCCCCCAAAATGCCAAATATCTATCCCAGCAGAGTGCTGGCCCCCTGACATTACAGATGCTGAGGTAACACCCAGCATCTACAAAGCAAAACACACAGCATCAATGGTATTAGATGGTGTCCTGGCCTGAGTCCAACATGGACTCCAAGAAGAATGGAACGCCAAATAACACTACTGCTCAATGTCAGCCTTACCACAGGATATGTACCCAAAGAGAAGTGTACAACAACAGTGGTCCTTTTCCACAAAGGTGTTGCCTGAATGGATACTGCAAACTACCACCCCAGAATCTTGACAAGCTTGGTCTGCAAAGCTATGGAAAGGATCAGCATGTACCTCAGACATAAAGATATTGGGGACCTACTGACACTGGACCCTACCCAGTGTGGCTTTCTTAAGTGCAGATCCTGCCCCTTAAACATGTCTGACTCATTTGAAACAGTCATTAAGGCCATTGATGGGGGAATGTGGTCCACACAGCCTAGCTGGACCTTGCAAAAGGCTTCCATACAATACCCCCACGTGTTCATTATAGATAAGCTCACCAGCTTAAATATAAACCCCTATGTCAGTAGAGGGGTTGCAAACCAGACCAAGGACAGAACTGACGTGGTCAGAAATGCTGCAGCCATGTCGGACTACAAACCAGATACAACTGGCATCCCACAAGGCTCGGTCCTGGGACCTCCCTTGTTTGGTATATATGTCCCATAGGTACAGGCCAACATGGAAGGACTGTGTCTGAACAAGTTTGCAGAGGACTACAAACTGGCCACCATATCTGACCCTCCAGCTGACACAAGCATCCCACAAAAGGGCCACATAGAAACAGACAACTGGTGCCATAGCTAATTGCAGAAAAGTGTATAGTCAACCCCTGTGGATATACAGTAAGTGCCCACCAATTACCACATAGGTGTTAACCCATTAAGTACTTAAGATGTAATAAGAGACCTGGGGACACAAGTTGATAGATATCTTGCATTGGACAAGCATGTGGCTGTAGTGGTTACAGAAACATATCATATACCCACCTAATCATGAAGGTAGTCAGATCTAGATCAGGGGAGGTCATTGTGGCTCTGCAGTCATCCTTCATCAGCCTCACAATTGAGTACAATGGCCCCTGTGGGATGTACCTCAGCAGACACCTCCATCAACCGGAAAGACCCCAAAAGTACCTCACCAGGAATATCAAAGAGCTTGAACAGATGCCATGTGTTGCCTGATTAAACAAACTGCAGCTCCACTCAGTGCCATACTGCCCGCCCAGAGGCAAGCTGTGCCTGATGTATAAAGCCATGTCCAAGCTGGAATCAATGAACATGCTGCACCTTGTACAATCTGAATGGCAGTGAGCTATGCACATGAGAGACCTGAACCCCAGCACTGACATACATAGGACATGCTGTACTGATTGATCCATAACACAGAAGCCACCCCCACTCTTGAGTAAACTCCCAGTACAGGTTAGCCAGAGAGTCACTCATTGACTCTCCTCAAGAGGAATCTTGATGAGTGGATGGGAGATGGTAGGTTTACCCTGGGTATCACTGTTATGTCATGGGTAGACGGAGGCACAGTATACTAACATATGTCATGGCAAACTCCAGTTACAATGTGTGTTGAAGGACAAACACACTCTCTGACTAGCATTAGAAATGGCCTAGGGCACATCGCTAGTGTTTGCCAATGTCCACCTATGTTGTGGAATACACTACCAATGTTGGACAAGCCTGGTTTAAGTAGTCCATATCTGAACATAATGCAACATGGTCATATGTGCACAACTGGCCCCTAACCAGTCTGTTGTGCTCACTATGAAAATTTAAAGCAATGATAGGACTAAAGCCCAGGATACTGTCCACCACAGTGAAAGTACTGAACCAGTACACTATACGGTACTACAGTGTTTGGTCAGTATGAAAGGATGTTGACAACTGTATGCAAAGTATCCCATGCAAACCCTGCAGGCACAGTATAATCCCTGTTGTGTTCAGACACAAAGCAGTTGGCCAGTAAGTACACAACATGACACCCAACACACAACCATAAACGTGAGATATTTTTGAAGTTCACACTCATCCACAAATGTGGTGGACTGCAGATTCCAACATATGGAAAGCTCACACTGGGCATGCTCGCACACTTTGATAAATGAGACATATGTCAGACAACATGCCCTGGAAAGCCTGAACTGGGCATGCTCACAACTTAGGCCATATCTCGGTTTAGCAGTTGGCCACACATATCTGGTATTGGTACGTGTTATTCCAGGAACCAACCACATTACAGCAATCTGCCCAGTGCACACAGTTAAATGACTACAGAGACATAAGTGATATAGTGGATCCCTCTCATATTCAAACATCTTCCACAGATACACAAGTTGTTCATAGAAACAGGGAATGCTATGGCAATAAAGACCTGAAAACAGTCTATCAGCAACAAATATTGTGCATCTGACAATTAAACATATGGGTGCAGAGGTCAATACTAGGCTGTTTGCCCTAGGGAATGAAAGCTTAGCCAGAGTGTGCTTGGCGTCTGCCTCCCCAGTACAGTAGGCTACTGTGCCACTGTAAAGTAGGTCACATAAGGCACCGTTTGAGGCTAGTGTGCTGTGCCTCCGTCAAGCAGGGACACAGTGGAGATCCCAGGGGTTGAATTTGCTATGCCACATCCATGTGGCTGGTGTTTGCTGGAAGAGGGTTGGTGAGGACGTCTAACAGTAAGTGGGCTTCAATAACAGACTGAGGGGAGCCTTATCTGCAGTGTCTGGACAATTTCACTGTCAACACTTTGTCGTGATCATTATGAGTGATTGAAGTGTCGTGCCAGTACTGTTCAGAGATGTCCTCCCTCTGTGGGCTATTGCTCTGCAATGTATTAGCTCACTCCGTCTGTTGGACAGCTCATATATGGCTGGTGTACACCTGACAGGTGTCCTGTTGTGGAGGAGTCATGCGTATATTTGGGATAGCATGATCAATGCAAACCTTCCACATGCTCATAGAATGCAATTGTCAAGGATTATGCAGAGTGGCCTGTATACTCCCCCAGCATGGGTCCTTTGAAGTCTTCCACCCCAGTCTTCACAAGTGCAAAGTCTGCTTTTGATAAATGCACTTTGTTTGCAGTGACAACCTTGCCTGGGGGTGGGGATGGGATATGGATGTCCAGGGAAAGGTGGCTATGGTCAGATATCAACAATGGTGGTCTACCTCTGGTGTGGAACAGTGAGTACCCATGTTGCAGATGGTCAGGTGCAATATGTATTGTCCCTTGTGGCTGTGGTGAGTGGTCCTGCCATAGCACATAGACACACGAATTGTAGTGGCTGTAGGGTAATGTTGTAGAGGCCTGAGTAGTTCCCACACACAATATACCTGTACCTGACGTTAACAACTGGAATGGTGTATGTGAACACCTTCGTATCTTGACACTGTTCCCAGGAAAGCAAAGTGTGTGTCCTGGATGTGGGAGAGGTGGTCTGAACTGGTTGGGTTGTGTGTTACAGGTCCTGTGGTCATGAAGCATGGTATAAAACATAACCTGCCAGTGCTGATGTGCATATCTGACCCTGAAGTAGGTGGCTGCAAATGCATATATATGTTATCCCCCACCTGACAGGTAGTAATAGATGTACATACCTCTTTTGAAATAATGATGTCAGCACCCTATAAATACTGCAGGTGCAGAATAGATGACCAGTAATTCGGATAGTGCGCTCCGCTAATGCGTCTCCTCAAGTGTCATAATATAGTTAGGTAGGGGTTTGAATCCTGCAAATGCTCAGTGTGTGTGTTTGGATGAGGAGGGTTAGTGTGTGTGCAATTCTGTGCGAGAAAAATGTCCCTTTTGGCAACTAGGAGAACACACTACAGGATGCACATTCCCCTTTCTAAACACTGATGATGTCAGCACCCTATAAGTATAGCCAGAGAAAGGAAACCTCCCAGTAATGCAAATAGCGCGCTCTGCTAATGCGTCCGTCTCAAGTGTCATAACATAGTTAGGTAGGGGTTTGAATCCTGCAAATGCTCACTGTGTGTGTTTGGATGAGGTGGGTTAGTGTGTGTGCAATTCTGTGTGAGAAAAATGTCCCTTTTGGAAACTAGGAGAACACACTACAGGATGCACATTCCCCTTTCTAAACACTGATGATGTCAGCACCCTATAAGTACAGCCAGAGAAAAGAAACCTCCCAGTAATGCGAATAGCGCGCTATGCTAATGCGTCCGTTTTGAGTGTCATAACATAGGTAGGGGTTTGAATCCTGCAAATGCTCAGTGTGTGTGTTTGGGTGAGGGGGGTTAGTGTGTGTGCAATTCTGTGTGAGAAAAATGTCCCTTCTGGCAACTAGGAGAGCACACTACAGGATGCACATTCCCCTTTCTAAACACTGATGATGTCAGCACCCTATAAGTATAGCCAGAGAAAGGAAACCTCCCAGTAATGCCAATAGCGCGCTCCGCTAATGCGTCCGTCGTGAGTGTCATAACATAGGTAGGGCTTTGAATCCTGCAAATGTTCAGTGTGTGTGTTTGGGTGAGGGGGGTTAGTGTGTATGCAATTCTGTGTGAGAGAAATGTCCCTTTTGGCAACTAGGAGAACACACTACAGGATGCACATTCCCCTTTCTAAACACTGATGATGTCAGCACCCTAAAAGTACAGCCGGAGAAAAGAAACCTCCCAGTAATGCAAATAGCGCACTTGGCTACTGCATCTCGTACTAGTGTCCTAACATAGTTAGGTAGGGATTTGAATCCTGCAAATGGCAAGTGTGTGTGTGTGTGTGTATATGTGTGTATGTGTGTGTGTGTTGGGGGGGGTGGAAGTAGGGTGTGTGCAATTACATGTGTGAGAGAACTGACCCTTTTTGCAACCAGTACAACACACCAGCTGCTGCATATTCCAATCTCTAAACAGAGATGATGTCAGCACCCTACAAGTACAGCAGAAGATGGCAAATCTCCCAGTAATGCAAATAGCACGCTCTGCTACTGCATCTGTCACTACTGTCATAGCACAGTTAGTTATGGCTTTGAATTCCACAAATGCCACGTGTGTTTTTGTCACACAGAATGCCCATGTGTGTGGGTTGTTGTTCACAATAATGCATGACATCGATTAAACCAGTAATGGCAATGCACACATATGATGTATGTGTGTGCCAACTACACATATATACCTGTGACCTTCAATAGTTCCCATGTCTGACGCCTGCCACATGTGAATACATTGTATTTGCACTGGATAACATTATGACTGTGGTTTTCTGTGCGGGTGCTGCATGTGGTATGTGTATATACAGTGTGAGTTGTATATGGTATCATCTTAGCAGCGAGGGATACACATCTGGTCTGGGGCATATAGTCTACATGTTGTTGATGAACAGGTGCTGCATGTTTTCACCTGTTGTGGGAGTGGTATCAAGTTGTTCCATAGCAATGCAGTGACTACATGCTAGGAACCTTTCAGCTAGGGTGTTGTAGCTACAGTAATTCATCAGCATTCAGTAATACTTCAGCATTCTTGGTGAGGGTATGATGCCAACCAAGGTCAGGGTCATACCAGCCTGTGCCACATGCTCAGAGAGCCCTTCTATGTTCCCTGTCATGTAGTCCAGGGAGGTACATCACAGGTCAGCCATAGTGGCATGGACAATGACTGAGTCATATGTGTCCATGCCTCTGACTGACCTGTATGCTTGTGTTATGTGGTGGACCATAGTGCCCCACGGGCATATCACTGTGACCTTTACCTTGTCCAGTCTGGTGAGCGGGACCTCACTGTACCGGACAATAAAGGTACCCAACACAACTGTAGCAGGTGTGTTGTCTAGCCGTACAGGCTGTGACTGTTTGGTACGCAAGATTTGTGTGCTATGTGTTGCACGTGCTGTGTTCCGGCTTAACGTATGCCTGTGTGCCAGCTGCAGAGGTGTCTGCTGCTCAGGCAGGATGCTATTCTGAGGCTCCAAGAATGTCCCAGTGTGTTCATGTGTTTGGATTGCTGTCAGTGTAGGTCTACATCAGACTGGTATTGTAGTCACTGTAATATTTCATGCCACCTGACAGGTTATGCCAGTACTGGGTTCAGAGTGCTTAGTCCCCAGTTTGGCTATGTGGTTGCATCTCACACATGTGTTGTACGTTCATGGGTAGGGGAGAGGGTCGACTGTGTACATGTGGCAGCTGTGACATTGCCACATGACTCACATATTCCACAACTATACCATAGAGGTGACTGACAAGTGACCTTTGCACATGCTACCATAGTATTGTGATTGCCATGGTGATTAACAGCACATAGGGCCAATGGGGAACAAGGTACAGAAGGTGAATATGTGAGGGTGTAGTGTCTGTGATTAGTTAGCGGTGGCATATATGACTGCTCACGTGGTCAAATGCCAGGTAAGTCATATGCAATGTGTCACAGGCAACATACATGCGAACAGGACAAACAGTGACGTTCTGTCAAGTGAGACATGGAGATACGTATAGTAAGCTATGCAGATGTCACTAGGAATCCACAGAAGCTCTGTAAATCTGCATTGCAGGTGGAATCAGTGTTCCAGGGTAACTGCAAGCAAACATGCATGCAAACAAAGCTACAGTAAGCAGGGCTGCATGTAGTCCATTGTACAACAAACAAGCTGTACCACTTCCAGTAGGTAACAGTGCAAATATGCAGGCACTATACACATGTACATGGAAATACACAGGTCAGATGGCCAGGGTCTAGTCTCAGTGCACACAAGTGTACAGACCATGCACCATCAGGATGTACAATAACCAGACGGAAACCCAGGTGCTCATACCTGCACTAATACACATGTCAAATAACAGTCCCTGAGCCTTCACTCAGTGGTTCCATACTTAGTAGGATGTATGCTACCTGTCCTGCCACCACAGTATCCCTGACATTTATGGGGACTCTCCCTCCTGTGAAAGTTAGTGTTGTGTGTTGGGGCTGTCTAGCATGGTATGAGGTGTGAGCTTGCAGTGCTAGGGTGCTCCTGTGTGTCCTGTACCAGTTGTGTAGTACTGCACACATATCAACATCCTCAAACATCCGCATTGCAGAGTCCAGTGTGGGCAACATGCCACTTTCAGTTTACAAGTCCATCATTGCGTATCAATACTTTCATTACCTTATCCCCTGTCCTACCTATGTATGTGGCCTTCTGTTGACATCCTTACCACCAGTATGCAAACATGTGCAGATGATACACTATGGTACTTACCATGGGTGTAGAAAACAGTACAAAACAATCATACCCTTACTGCATCAGGCATGCTGGGATATACCCACAATTATATCAGCACACTGTACTGTTAACAACATGATACTATTACTACACGTCTATGTAGTCACCCTGTGCATCAGCAACATGTTAACCTGTACCTGCACTGATGTTACAGATTGCAGGAGGTGGCACAGTTTCATCATATGCACAGGGTGTGAACTTGGTATGCCTGAGTCTGCCACTGATACCACCAATTGACATGTATGTGTATGTGTGTTGGTGAGGGACAGCAGTACAAGGTGGGGCAATGTTGATGCAGTGTGTGCATGTATGCGGTAGCCCTAGGTGTTGTCAATTCGCATGTGTGTATGGATGCACACAGTTCCACCTCATGGCTGCCATATACCGGTGTTTGTGGACAGCCACAGACTGTACCTGCCAAGTCATACAGATCAGTGTCTCTGGCCACGGACACGGTACCTGTGCCTTGCAGGGGTGCTACGGACCATATCTGGTACTAATCCAGACTGGGTACTGTCATCAGAAGCAGGTGTTCATTGACTGGACACAGATCCCTATTGGGCCTGTCCAGAGCCACGTGCACGTGGTCTCCTGGGGTGGTCTGATGACAGCACAGACCCAGCATTGCTGGGGCTGCTGCTGGCACTATGGGGGCGGCCGCGGCCCTGTTGTCGTCCGCGATGACTGCCAGCTGCTGCTGTTGCTAGCATATGCCCATGTCGACGCCTCAACCATCCACCATTGCCCTGGCTCATGGACATGTAGTTGTGGAACTGATCTAATATGTCCCCACAATGTCTGTCTATGACATCGGTGAAATTACGGATGGCAGCCGCAATGTCACGCATACTGTCACTCATGGCTGTGCGACATGCTGTCAGCTCCCTCAGACCCTGTCTGGTGTACCATTCCATACGTGACTGTGCCTGCATGACAGCCCGAAACATAGCTGAAGTTGTAAGACCTCTGTGGGTACGTCTGACAGGGGCAGTATGCCCACGGATGCTCCCACGAGAACCCCTGGACATCTGCCTGTGTGGTACCATCTCAGGGCCATGCCCATGGCTGCTGTGTGGGGAAGCATGTGCCACAGATACCACATTACCCTGGTCAATGCCCACTGTATCCTGTCCATCACCTAGGGACATTGGTGACAAAGGATGTATTGTCAGGATGACTGTGCGCATTGATGGGGTTGACAGCTGTGTACTGTCAATTGGCTGACCAATGACAGACCCTGGCACACCTTCCTGTGCCATTACACAGATATCATAATTATCACTACCCATGGCACCTGATTCAGGTTCCCAGCTGCATGACACCAGAGCAGCACCAGAACCTGTGGGAGGGAAACAGGAAACATAGTTTACAATGTCTACACAATGTTACCAGTGATGCACACATGCACACATGCAGACATGCACACATGCAGACATGCACACATACACACATGCGCACATGCAGACATGCACACATGCACACATGCACACAGGTGCACACATGCACACAGGTGCACACTTGAACACAGATGCACACTTGCACACAGATACACACTTGCACACTTGCACACTACTCAGTATGCGAGATATCAACACACAGACACAGACACACCTGCATGCATACACAGAGCACTACTGATTGAGCCTAATATTACTATTACTATCAAGACTATTAAAGGTATTGTTAATACACACTCACCAGCATGGATAGGCTGCATTGCTGTTACACCGGAGGGACCTGCAGAAGTGAGGAAATTAATGTCAGTGGGCACAACTGTGCCATTGTTACCGAGTATGATACAGGTCAGTAGTACAACAGTTGCCTTTCACAGGTCAGCTGCTGATATTGAGAATATCACACTTGTACATTAAATACTATGATGACAGCTACAAACCAAGGACACACCTCACACATGCATTAACTACCAGTGTACACAACAGTCAACTATACATATGGCATATTACCTGCACGCTCGTAGTCATGGTGCTGTGTGGCTCCAGCCTCCATCATAATGCAGGTCTGCTGCTGTTGTTGTTGTTGGTGGGCTGGAGCCACAACACTTAGGAGTAGTCCCTCCAGTCTGGTGAGTGGGGGATGTGTAGCCACCCCACCACCTGTGGCAACCTGTTGCCTGTGGATATCCGACGCACGCTGACGGACTTTTCTGATTAAATCACTGCAGTGATGTCGTACCTGCTCATATGTCCTATTATGTGTGCCTATGTCATTTACCCGACGGACCAGATCTTGCCACAGTGCAGCCCTCTCCAGCTGATTCTGGCTGGTGCGGGAAAAGAGTATTGCAAAATCCTGCACCAGGCTCTGGTGTATTTCCTCATCCTCGGCTGCAGAGTATGCCGGATTGCGCTGGTGAACCATGGTCCTGAAAAAGACAATAAAATGATATCAGCAAAATATGTCAGCAGAATTTGGCACACATACTACACATGCTACTCGACTGTTGTGATACAACATATCTCCCATATATAGCATCTGTCTGTCTATTGGTGGATACACATGTAAATGGCCAGGTATCAGTGCTCAGCCAACAACTGTGCAACAGTACCTGGCACACTCCATACGACATACTACCAAACCCCAGCAGTCAGCACACTGATTCAGGTCCAAAGTACCTCCTCACTCTGGGGGTTTGTATCGAGGTACTGTATGGGGAACATCATCAACTACTGTGATCTGACCACAAACTAATCTCCCTGGATATACATATCCCACCTCCACCACCAGCACAAACAACTACAGTGAATAACATTCCAAACGCAAAGTTTACACTTCTTAAGACTGAGATGGTATCCTTTAAGCCCACTGGGCCAGTGGAAGCCACAACCCACAATGCTGACTCCTTCACAAATGATTTATACGGACATCTCCGAGAATGCATTGATCATGCAATCCCATATAAGACCAAGACACTCTCCACAAAGGGAAAGCATCCTGCCTGGTGGACCCCAGACATAAACAGATTGTATAACAAAAGATGGAAGCTACTGCAAGACAGAGCATAATTCCATAAAGGGAAGGCATGTCTGATCAGCACTAGTAAAGAGCTATGTTCTCTCATACAAATATCCATGGGCAACTTTGAGAGGGAAATCACCAGGGACAGTACAGATAACCACAAGGCCTTCTTCAGTTAAGTTAGAAACCTGGTCAGAAACCCTCCAATATGCTCATAGTTAGTACACAACAACAAATAATTCACTGAACCCACAGATACTGGCAACATTGTGGCAGACAGGTTCAGTGCAATTTCCCTCCCTCCCTCTCCCCCAAACGAAGACATACTTATCCCAGCTGAATGTAACCTCCCTGTCATCACAGATGTCCAGGTGAGAGCCGCCCTCAGAAAAGCAAAAAACACAGCATCAATGGGACCTGATGGTATCCCCAGTTCCATGCTACATGAACTCAAAGAGGAGCTAAACCCACATATAGAAGTGCTATGTAACACTAGCCTGACTACAGGATATGTACCTGTACACTGGCGTACAGCAGCAGTGGTTCGACTCCACAAAGGAGGCACCTCTACATACCAATACAATACAACACAATACAATACAATACAATACAATATGCTATTGCCCCTGGGACTACAGCAGCATACTGTTCTGCTATCCTGACCCTTGTGACACATGTGATGTGATGGTACCTGCTCCTGTCAAACAGTTACACAGGGTGACTCATATGGCATATTACCTATCTGACTAACATTCAGCAGGGGTATGTGTGACATGTACTCATGGGGAGTCTTGCTTCTTAATGCTGTGTGGGTTATTGCAGGGTATGTCTTATCTGTGGGTAGGAACCTGTACCTCCGCTATGTGCTCTCTACTGCGGTGTCAAGGATGACACACAGCGGTCATAAAGGTTGTGGATGGTGTGAGGTGTTACTATGGTTGTTGGACATCTGTCATGGGTGTGACTTAAGTATGTAAATCCAGGAGTGGTAACCTCTATGTGGGTAGTATGTGTGCACTCTGTGGTGTTGTCAGTCACTGTGCATTGGTAATGTGTTTGAGTGCATTGTCACAGTGTCGTACATGTCACTGTGTCCTTCTCCATATCTGTAGCTGTCATGTGAGGTACATACCGTGGCAGACATTGTGTGGTGTGGAGGGGTACACTGACCTACATGTCCATAGCTGACACACCATGTCTGCTGACACATACCATGTACAGGTATTCCAGGAATAGTGTGCCACTGTGACTATCATTGGGGGGCCTATTGTGCACGTTTATGACCCTGTTCACCCCTGGCACATGCAGTGGTGGGCAGCCAATCACATATCTGGTGGTTACTGGTGTAGGTGATTTGAAATGGGGTATGGTACTCCAGTTTCGACACTGGTGTTCACTCCATGCCTTTATCACCAGGCACCTGTTGCAATACATCTGTACACATGTGCCTCACTCAGAATATCTCTCTCTCTGTCTCTCTATATATATATATATATATATGTATATATGTATATATATATATATATATATATATATATATATATATATATATATATGTCTGTATACATATACACATATATATATCAATGTACATATATTGCTATAGATATGGAGAGAGGGGTGTGTGTGACAGAGAGGGGGTAAGAGTGATGGGGGGTGGGACAGGGGGAGTGTGAGATAGTCATATACAGTCATATCTGTAGATAGTCAGATCTGTCTGTCTATGTATATGTATCTCTCTCTCTCTCTCTCTCTCTCTCCCTACCTCCAGAGGGTGCAATGAAAGTATTGCATGTGTGAACTGGGAGTACAGCATGCTTTTGTAGGTATCTGCATATGTCCATGTAATGGCCTCTGCACCACTTGTTAGCCAGCATTTGCTCATTGCATGCGGCCAGTTGTGTACTGATTGCAGGACAGTGCTATAAAAAGGTATGTGAGATAGGCGTAGCCCTTTCAGATTTTAAGGGCAGGAACCATGCTGGTATGCTGTGGACACTGTTCTGTGAGTGTAAAGGTTAGTATCTCTCTCATGTTTCCAGCTGTGTTGTAGATTAACATTTCTCCATTCATTTCTCCAGTTTCCTGTACTAAGTGTGTATGTACACTGACACCTAAGACTACTACTACTGTTAATGTGGGTGTGTGTGCTTTCCTGTGGGACATGTGGTGTAACTGGTATATAGCAGTGGCTCTTGCACTTTGTTGCTATGGCTTCATTATTTGCCCTTTACATTCACTACTTGTATGCCTGCTAGGTGTCTTGACTGTAGTGTGTTGCTGTGGCTTTCCTATCTTCAATGTACATTCACACCTTGGAATGCTTGCTATATCTGATAGGGTGTTACTACATGCAGTGTGGTCTGGCCATGGTGTGGGCCTTGACATCTATTAGGGTATTTGAGTATGCTGCTGAGCAGGCCCCAGAGACTCTCAGGTGCATCTTTTATCTGCCTCATGGAATGGTACATATCAGTGGGGTACACCCATTAAATTGTCTGGTATTCTGCAGTTGTGACTGTGGGTTAGCATGAGCATATGTATTACTACACTATTTCTGCCATGCAAGTGGTGCATACTTTCAGTACTTCATAGTTACCATTGCATGTGTTGTAACACCTTTCTGCCTACTGTTTGTACATTTCACAGGGAGTCTGTGGGGCATCCCTGTAACTCAGTCACTGTTGCTATGTCTAGGCTCTTAACTATTCAAATATGGCAGTGTCATACCTCTCAAGTGTACAGATATTTGCAGGATGTCCACATTTTTGCCTCATATTTTGGTCCATATCTCATAAAACAGCTTTTTCTGGCAAATCACTCAGGGCTCAAGTCAGACTATAGTGACAAACATTTCAGTTTCAGACTTCGTACCCTTCCACAAATCCAAAATAATGCAAAACCTGTTACTCTCTCAACTGTCTAAGTTTGTCGGAGCAATATTTGAAATGTGTCCCTGTTTTTGGGCCTTTGCTCCACATTTTTTATTACTTAGTCCAGATGTCTTGCTGTAAGAGGTTGTAGGGTATGGGCAGTGATTATCCTGCTGTGAGTGTGTGTGTGGCTTGCAAGGTGCTACAGTGACATTATTACCTACTAGCTACCAACTAGCATGGCTGTTTCTGTTCACACACTACTATTATAGAAATCCACTACATTTGACAGTAAATATACATGACATGCTTTGTGTACTACACATCCTATATTCCCTTTACATTCATTCCTACTATTGCATGATATATTTATTGTAGCACAATGTTCTTATTTAGCAGTCATGGCTTAGTGGTAAGTCATGCAGACTACTGTTTCCAAGGTCCTGGGTTCGGGACTGACAGTGGGCTTTTATTTTGCTTTTGAGCAGACTACAGGCCTTGTCATTCAGAGTGACTAAGGCACTTTTAAGCAGTTGTAAGCGGGTTAGCGCTGGTTTGCACAGAGCTCACGCATGCGCACTGGCGTTTAGCTCCGCGCACACACGCGCATACCCACTTACAACTGCTTAAAAGTGCTTACTCTTGTGCACACCTGCGCTAATTTCTTTGAAAGAAATTAAAATGGGGAGACAGGAAAGTGGTGAAAAAGGGGTCACAAAGAGGGTAGGACAGTAGGGAAACAAGCTCGGGTTTTGCAGGAGGGATGTAGGTAAGGCCCATAGCTGCCCATTTCTTCATCAGCAACAGCTGTGCATATGTTTGTAATGTGGTGTGACATTTGAAACCTTCCACCCCTGAGAGAGGTGTAAGGACAACAATAATACTTGTACAGCCAATTGTAATTGACAGTTTCCATGTCCAGCAGACATGTGTGCAAAATGGGCAGCTATGTATGGGGCATAATTTTTTTGTGGGTACAGAGTGCCCCCCCCTTTTTTTTCAGGTGAGAGTGGTATGTCAGGCACAGGAATTCGGTATAGCTGGGGAGGTAGGTTGGGAAGGTTAACAGACAAGACAAACAAGACGCATACAGGGCCGGTGTATGACACATGTGGGGGGGGTTACACAATTGATGGGGACGGATGTTTGGATATCTCGAGCCCATGAGCCCACAGATGGCAACAGTGGAACTGAGATCCCCACCCATGGGCAGTTGCCACTGTGCCTTCACTGTCCAGGACGGGGCTGTGCTGGGGGCTGTGTAGGTCGGGCAGCAGGCACACCCATGAGTTGTGCCATCCGTGTCTCAAGCTGGCGTAGGGGCCCAAGCACAGCGTCCCAGATCTCTCTACGCACCACAGTCCAGACACTACGGAGGGTGAGTGGATGTTCTCCTCCGGCCACACTTGCAGAGGGGGGACGAGCCCCATCCCCTGCAGCGCTTCCACCCGCAGGTGGCACAGGGCCACCGGAGGAGGGTCCGGCCTGGGCACTACTGCCAGGTGCACTCGCCAGCTGAGGAGGGAGAGGTGAGTCCGCTGGAACCCGCCTTCCCTGTCGTCTTATGTTTTGCATTATGTTATGACAGTTTGGGTTAGTAATGTACAATACCATTCACAATTAGTTGTAACAGCATGCATTAGTATTCCCATTAACCAAACACCCATATATTCAAGCCATTGAACAGCAAGCATAACACATGCATAATTTGAACAGCAATAAACAATCCAGCAACATGCAGGGTTGACTTGATGGCAACAGGCCATCAGGTCTGGATGTATGAACAGGGCAGATGCATCAACGTACATGCAAATATGTATGAACCAACAGGACAAATGTCCAGGGGTGTTAATTGTGATTGCACATACTAATTTCATGTGGAATGGATTATATGTAGTTATAGGGTAGGGTGAAGAAAATTTAATTAACAACTTCAAATACCAATACATATGCTGTACATTTCTACTAGCTGCAGGTATATACACACTACAGTTCTGCTTACAGTTTCCTATGTGATAACTACTTCAGGTTGGTGATAGGAATGTTACTGCTACATCAATATACATTTCATTTTTATTCATACACATTCATATCTGGCTCTGTTCAGCTACATCATCCTGTTACATTTGCTTTATATAGCTATAGACAACTGTGGATGTTTGGTATTTCAGACAACCATACTATCTGCATATTGCAGACTGAGAGCAACATATCCAGATTTTGGGACACACATTCCAGCTGCAATACCATTTTCAACACATGTTACTGTCTGGTTCTGCCTGTCACATTCATTTCATTCTGTACTGACTGCAGTATACTTTATTCAGGAGTTATTACTACTTTATTGGTGGATTCATACCTCTTTCTTACACTCTCTCACTTGTTTTATTTTTACAATTCAGGATGGTACTTAATTCTAGGCTTTAATGACATGTTTTACCTATAGTTATAACAATCCTTTCCAACAGTCTCACTTCTGTCATGTTTCTGTATTTCAACAGGGATATATTTCACACATGTGTTTTACTCAGCTTCTGCAGCTGTACTTTTCAGCCTGCTGCAGGTTATGTACTATTATATTACAGGTGGGACATCTTTATTTCAGACTTGTTTCATTTTTATGTTTGGATTACAGGCTGCATCACACTTTTGTAATCAAGCAATACTTGGAAACCCTCATACACTGTTACTTGCACATTTTATTAATTAGTGACTACACTGCACTCTTTTGCTAACTGTCATAATTATATATTTATTTACAGTTACAGGGAAAGAATTACTGACCTGCCTGGTGGCGCAACCGCGCCAGCCTATCGCCATAGGCTCGACGGTTCACAGAATGGACACCTGCAGCTGTAATATAAATAAAGTAATATTGGAATACACATCTCCATAATATCAGCTAGGTTAATTTCTTACATAAATAATTACATGTAACTTACTCAGTAGTGGGACGTTGGGCATTTGCTGGGCCTCCTGGATCCAATGGTTCAGTTGGTCCTGCTTCCATCTCTTCAGGTCCGCATGGTGGTGACGGACCTGCTCACCAGTCCTTGGTATTCCTGTGGCACTGGTGAGATCATGAGCCAACCCGTCCCACGCCTCAGCCCTATATGCTCCCCACAGGACCTGGCCCTGCATGAGTTGGGCCTCATGATTATGGACGAGGAGCCAAACCATATATTTGGACTCCTCAATGCCCCACCTCTGTGCTCGGAAGCAACTACCCTCACCTACACCTGACATCCTGGCTGCAAGTCGGTTCTACAATCGGTTATGCTGTGTATTCCCGCCTATGGGGCTTATATATGCCGTTTTTCCCGCACTTATCTGTGATTGGCCATTTTGGAATTGTATCAGCTTCACAAAATCTGCTTTGTCATGCTCCTCTTTCTATTCATTCCTATATATATGCTATTACTGCATTTCTAAGTGCAACTGTCATGGCTTAGTGGTTCAGTACTTTGACTATGGTGCATGGTATCCTGGGTTCGAACCTGGCCATTGCTTTTTATATTTTATGACTGTCTACACAGGCTAGGAGGTGTGTCTGTGTAAAGGCAGTTTTGATACAACTTGCTCAACGTTGCCCGTCGGTTAGCTTGTTGGCGCGGTGCGCAGCTCCGCACAAACGGGTCACATTGGCTTACGCGTGGTTTGGCTGTCAGCACTCATATTACACTCAACTCAGCTACAGGCACACAGTTTCAGCATGTTAAAACGCTGCTCAACCCCGGGCACTCATTCTACACCTATTAAACCACTGCTCACCTACGGGCACTCATTCTACACCTGTTAAAACACTGCTAACCTACGGGCACTCATTTTACAACTGTTAAACCACTGCTCACCTACAGGCAGATATCCTCAACTTGTTAGACTGTAGCTCAGCTATGGGCACATCTCACATTTTTTTTTATTTTTTTATCTCACCTTTCTTCAAAATACATGGCCCATTTCATTACATTTTACATAAATTATAATTTTATATATGTACATATATGTCAGGGACTTGTTTCGTGCTTATTTCACTAAATATAAAAATTGATGTTGTGGGGGCTCGAACCATGACTGCCTCCTCTTCAGCCAATGTCTCTACTGCTACGCTATTGCTTCTTGGCTTACTTTGCATATTTAGTTCTTATATGCTTTTCCACTGACTGCTAACTGTGGCTAAGTGACGGGCACGCCCGCGCAAACGAGAGCACTCACGGGCAAACATCTTTACAACTTAAAAAAAATATATATAAGATGTTCATTTATACATTTTATGTTCATAGTCTGTGGAGGCATGTGTTGTGTTGTGTTTATTCACATTTACACGGACTCTGTCATGGGATTTTACTTTTGGGACTTTTACTCTTCTGGGGGCGTGTCCGTTTGCAGGGCTCGCCCTACAGACACGCCCCCTACTGTCTTCCACGGACCGTGTTAGCCTTAGGTGTGATTCAGCATGCCCTCATGCATATGCATGACATGCTGACGTCACACCATTTAACTGCAGCCTCCGTGTAAGCCTTGTAACTCTTACACGGAGGCTTCGTGAATCCTGCCCATTGATTTGTTTATTGTATAACAAACAGTGACGTGTATGAGAAAACTTACTACCTTTGTTAATTGCTATTATTTTGTGAACATTTGAATGGTGTTATTTTGCAACTGTACTCTGCTTTCTGTTCTCATCTACAAACCTGGGTCACTGGTGAAAGTTATCAATGTCACCATTGTGCTAACCTATTTAATAAATAAATAGTCCAAAAGCAGCTCGCCCCCTACAGCAGGCTCTGATTATACAAGTTCCTATTGAAGGCAGCCAGGAATGATACAGCACATCACAAATTACGTTCCAAAAAAAAAACCTCTTCCCACCATTATGTGAGTGAGTCACTGAAGTATTTAAATTAAACTATTTTAATCTGTAAGAATTATCAGTGCCATTTGAATTACATCTGCTGCTATATACTGCACAAAACATGTCAGCACACAACTGCAGTTATTTGGCTATATAACCTTTAAGTATTTATATCCAACAGAGAAGTCTGAGAGCCAAGTACAATCTTACAGCCATTAGTCATAAACAATAACAGCAAAAGTAACTTTTTTTAAACAGTCCTTAGAATTTAGAAAAAGGATTGGAATTTAAAGTTCTTTGTATAAACTCTGCCAATTCTGCTACAGTTATACTGTACTTAGCAGAATAACCTTTATGAATTTTGCAGCTCCTGTTATCAAATGTTATGATAGATTTCTCTGCAACATAAACATCTACATTCTGCTTATATATATTATATTAGCCGCAAATGATGGAGCTGGTATTCCATATTGTAATGAGGCTTGTATAGAAACTTACAACCAAAAACAATACAATTTAAAAGTGTAACAATATATTAATTTTGAGAGTAAAAATATTCAAAATATGATATATGGTGGCACAGGTATCATTAACCCTTGTGAACAAAAAAGTTGAATATTCATCATTATCATCAAGGCTATTACCCATAATTTATAATGGAAAACTGATTATGGCGTTCTATGATACAACTCAGTAGCACTTCAAGCTATGACTTGTATGCCATAGATGAAGCAAGAAAGAATTAATTCGGTCTCATGATATCAGTGATGAAGTAGGAAAAAGCTATTCAAAAGTGTGACTAGTTCCTTCATTTACAGAAAATTCTTTATGTTTAGTATAAAGCTTATTAAAAATTAAATTTAGAGGTTAAATATTGTCTTTAATGTTAAAACATACACACACAGAATATGACTAGTGACACAGTAAGCAAGCCACTAATTTCTGGTCAACAGCAAAAAGAAAGAGTTTTTCAACTCAGTCTCTCGAATGGGCCACCTCCTCCTCCTAACCGGGAGTATGTAGATAGGGATAATTGTGAAGCAAAGCATGCAACACATGGATCATAAATGTTTTCACCTTTAATTTGATACCAGTGGAACAATGTGTCTCCACATTTGTAGCTCTCTGAAAAGACTTCTTTAAACAACTAATGACAAAGCTTAAGTCACTACATGTGACTAGCACCAGCTCTCAAAGGGAGGCCAGAAACCAGAAAAATATAACATACTACATGTGAGCAACTTGTAATAGGAATTAACTTGGCACATTTCTTATCAATTTTGATCACTGTGAAAGCCACATGGCTCACTGCTCCCAATATCGTGGGTAATAATGATAGTAATAATAATAGTAGTAATAAAAGTAATAGTAGTAATAATAGTAGCAATTATTATAATAGTAATAATAATAATACTATCTGACACAGTCACAACACAATTCTTCTTAACTGCTTAAATCACAAAATCACATCCATAATATGTACATCGTGTTTCATCAGTGCTTCTCTTAGGATGGTAAACTAAGGTTTCGTGTCCCTCTCTTTATGAGTTTTGCATTTGTATCTGAATTTGTTAAAAAAGAAATTGAAAAATTGGTCATCAAATAACTCAGAAGTCTTGAATGAAGAGAAGCACCAACATGAATCAGGCACCAAGAGAGAAATATTTGCAGCAGTTGTTATTCTTATCAGCAGTAAAATAGCCACATTTTATTATCTATATACTGTCCATCAGCAGTGATTTTAGTTTCACCTCAGTACAAGAGTACTCAAAATGTCTGTCCATACTTGCCCACTAGCTATCTATACAACAATACATATATTTAAACAGCCTGCTTCTGTAGACCAAATTTACACATATCTGAATTTCAGATTCCAGAGATGATAACCCCAACTTTTCAATAAACTGAACCTGAACATTACTGTTTTTTTTTTTTTTTTTTACAGGGAACAGAGATACTTGGCCAACATGGGGAAATTTGCCCTTTTCCCCACTGTAGAACGATCCCAGAGTTGGTATATTTAGTTGGCAGGGGTGTGGGTTTGACATACTTCAGTGTATTATTTTGTTAAATGTTGGCCAAGTGTCTTCTTTCTCTGTAAAAAAAAAAACTTTGGTAATCTGAAAGTTAGGTTTATTGCAGTTTTGGTGTTGTCATCTTGGTAAGCTGCAGTTTGGATAAGTGTAAATTTGGTCTACCGAAGTAGACCCCTTTAAACATGACATTATTAGAACAGTCTGCTCACAATTGCAGGGTTAACCTCAAATGTCAGATTGTATCAGAAGCTGTATCTTATGTGTCTTTTCATTTAGTTAAGTTTGCAGACATTTTTAGATTATATCCTTGCCAGCTAACTGAGATGCTTTTTTAGCTGTTATGGAACATGACACTCTTAGCAGTTTGACATACAGCAGACTGGGGATGGGGACACACAAAGAACTTGATTATTTGTCTTTTGTATATGACAGAAGAGCTTTAGCAGAGCTATTGGATCAAAAAAGTGTTATATCACCACATTCAGTTAACTCTAAGAGTATTCTTCTTCTAAGTCACCGATGACTTCATTACTTCTTGACCTTGCTTCTCATGTAAGAAGAAATTATTTTAAAGAATTGGTAAAATATAAAACTGATTTACACTGGACAGCATTTTATAACAATCAAGAGTTAAAACTTTGTTTTCACATTTCTAAAGATGAACTTCCTTGTCTTGCAATGCATTTTTAATCTATTTTAATCCTGCTTGCATATCCCACTTAAATGTTCACAGAGGTACTAATTGCTTTTGCAAAGCTACTGCTATAAATTCTGGTAGACTGTTAGACATTAAATGTGCGTCCTCAGAATTTTAGAGGCTCCCTTGTGGTGTGCTGGAAGCCTGCCTGTCTAAATTAGAGAAACCAAGCATGCACCTGGAAGCCAGCCTGAAGAAGCTTGCCTTTTATTATATTTTTATCTGATAAAAACAGTGAGGACAAATGGTGATTCACATTATTTGCATTTGCATATTTCTGTAATGGCTTTGACTGTTTTATTTTTATCATATTGTTAATGCAGCCCAAATGATCAAAACTGACTTAATTTTTTTTTATATTGTAACCATGCAGTATAAGAATAAATCAAAATGAAGTTATCTTGTGTATTCAGAAGCTGAAGAAATGTAGTAGGCCATAAATGAAGGTGTCTAACCACTCTGAATGGAATGCATTCACAGCATATATCCATGTGTTCAAGCAGACACTCTCTGTAGAATATTTGCTTTTAGACTTAAATTAAATAACTACCCTGTTAAAGCAGAATAGCTTGTAGATGCAGCTGAAATGTTTTTAGGTTTTGGTGTGTTTCTTTCTCATTTATATATCAAGACATTTAATTGCATATGAGTAGTCCCAAGTCATAATCCAATTACTGCACTGAGCACATTTTATCAAGATTGACATCAGGTAGCCTATTAATAAACAGCATGATACTATCCAAATTAATTCCAAAAAGCTTTATTCTGTAATGTAACTATGTTCCATGTACTTAATTGTTGCTGGCAATGCTTTTTAAGACTTGTAGATTGGAACAGCACATCAACCCAACCAATTACACCAACACAATCTTGCTAACTCTGCTTATGCTACTATTTTGGTTAATATTTATAAGAGCTATTATTTATTCACATATTTATTTATTTTTTATTCAATGGAGCTTTTAAAGGCTCATAAAATACTATAACTTGCCTCTTTTATAATGGTTGTATAATTGGCAGAGTGAGAACCAACATACAAATTTCATTTGTTTTTCTTTAGTGATGTTATTTACATGACTGGTCTCTAAAGCATTATTGACTTGATGTCCGGAGTGGCATATTGCTAGGAATGTCCCTTAAGCTTGTCTTCTGTAACTCAGTAGGGGACCTAAATTGGTTTAGAAAGAAATAAAGTAAAATACAGAGCTGTATCATCCCAGTGGGAATGTAATAAGAGAGTAACCCAGTCAGCTTCCACCACAAGGTGTTTGAATATCCATTTATTGAAACTTTAATCTTTTTGTTTTTTTACTCTTCATAACTGTCAGTCCTGTGTCTCTCAAGACTGCAAAGAAAGGCAAGTGGACCAGGTATAACACTTGATGTCATAAATGAGTCATATCAAGTATTCAACCCTATGTATTAATCACCCAAGCTCTTTACTTGGAAAGAGATTGTGTTTTTAGATGCTGCTGTATCTTTAGATCATTTGCAAACTTGCTTGCATTATAATCTTTCCACTATATATTAAAGCCACCTGCTGAGATTAATTCAGATGTTATGTTCATATAACTTTAGTCTATAGTGTTTTTTAGCATGAAATAAATAAATTGTGGCTGAAGATAAGTAAAACATTTTAATTGTTACCTATTAAACGTGATGTAAGTAATAAAAAACAAAAAATCTGTCTGGTAATTGGGTTGGTTATAACTCATTCATATTCAGTTTACTTGGTCACAGATAAGGATAGATATTTCTTCTCCTTCGCTTTGCAAGTTATATCACACCTATAAGGTATGTGTCCAGGTATAAACACTACAGAACATGAAATAAATTTGGTGAACAAGGTCTCTATTATGGTAAACTTGTATGGCTTGGAGAGCTTCAACTATGCTTCAGGATCTGAAATTTTGTCACATTCAGCTTATGTGAGTGTCTTTAGACCAATTTCAGAATGATATTTTGTACTACCCCATGACTTTTCAGGTTCACCACATATGCTCTGTTTAGCATGCATTATTTATTTACTATGACTTGTGTTCTGTAGGGCTGACTTAGCTGGTTAGCCCTCAGTGACTTCATACCCCCTTCTCCATTCTACGGCTCAACTCCAGTGTAGCCAATAAAAATGGAGATGCAGCTTAGTATGATTCTTCACAAGGTCGGCCATGTCTTTCCAGTCCAAAGGTCCTTGTGGGCATCAAATTTTAAGCTTAGGAGAATATGTGATGCTACTGTCCTAGAATTTCATCACACTCTGTCATAGAGCTGACTTTTCATGACACATTTTATTAATAACTACAAAACACCATTGTCATGCATAAGATATTTATGAGTTCTCTTAGGAATCAGTACTAGTATTGCTTTCAATTTTAGATGTAAAAAAAAATATTCCAGCATAATTTTTTTTGATTGAATTTAAGGAACAAATTCATCCGACTGGGTCTTCTATTTTTTAAACCTTTTTTTCAGACTAAAAGACCAGGTCTTCCATTTTAATTTTGGGCTCTCCAGCAAAGAATCAGCTTGGGGACTCCTGTCATGAAAGATTTCATCAATTCTGTGCAGCTCTCACTGCTTCCTTACCCATTACCCTTGTTGTACCATTACCTAACCAATTCCCATACATATCAGACTCATTTCCTTATAGGACTATGTAAAAGACGCTTCTATCTCACTTTTCATACTCACTTGCTGGTAATGCCATATAAAGTTTCCCAAATCAAATCAAATTAGTGACACACATTATAACTTCACAAGTAAATATACTTCACCTTGGGTTAAGAAGAGGAAAATAGTGTCAAATGTTTAGTTCTGGAAATTAAAAAAAAAAAAAAAAAACAGCAAGCCACAGGCCAGTGCCAGTGGTTTAGCTTTCTAGCCATTATCCTGACCATTAAAAATAATCAATTTATTTTATTATCCTCTGGGATGTGCCATAAAGAAATGTATGTGATCTTATGTGATCTTAATGAAATCTAAGTCCAATCCTCTGAAGTACAAATTCTGGACAAATCTGTAGCTCCTGTTAAACAAATACAGCAAGGATTTTCATGAAAAATATAATTCAACTTTTAATCTGGATGGATCGCAAATATTTCAATAAGGTAACGGTGCTGTAATTAATAATACGATAATATTTTTCATCTTGTAACTACTTTGTCACCCTAAAATTTCCATAATTACATTCACAGTAACTATGTGAACATGTTAAGACAATTGGCACTGTTAGTGTATAAGTGCAGCTCTGCTGCTATTCATAGAAGCCATTTATGCTTATGTGCAATGGCCTTGAATAAACATACAGCTGCTTATACCCCAATTACATATAGCACACTCTATCCTATGTGAACCCTCATCCTGTCCCTCCATATCCAATTTAGTTTCCTTCTATAACCCCCTTTGTCACCTCTGTACTGCCAGTTAACACCTTCTTCAGTTATACAAACCCAAGAAAAACTTTGATAAGACCCTTTACAAATACTCTGTAGCCCATGTTTGGAACTCATTCCCTCTCAACATAAGGAGTATTCAGCATAAATACCTGTTTAAGAAAGAGCTTAAACTTTTTCTCCTGAAGACTTGGTCATGCCCTTGTCAAACCCTCCACTTTAATAGTCTCCTCTCGTCTCATCTTATCTGCTTTTCCCTATCAGCTCTTTTTCCTCCTTGTACTTGCTCTAGCAAACTGTATTCATACTGTACTCTGCAATATTCTCTAAGCCTTTTAATAGTTATTTGGCCTATGCTATATACTATTCTCTAATTTTGGAAATTATACTTAACTGTTATTTTACCTATGCACTGTACTACTGTGCACAAATTTTTTGACTTGTACTATATTTCTGTGACCCTACTTTAATATTTTGTAAATATCATAATTGTATTATTTCTGGAGCTTTTCTGCTCTGGTCTCCACTAAAAATGGGCCTGCTGGCTCAGTCGGACTAACCCAGTTAACAAATGTAAATAAATAATAAAATAAATAATAAATGATGGAAAAATGAGACGGTAATGAGGAGTGATGTAAAAGTGATTATGCTAATAATCACTCTTTATACACATTTGTGATTTACAGTCATTATTTGTTGCGTTTCAGTGCCATGTGCAGGCATGGTATGAAACAAAGAATTGCGCCTTTTCTATCTACATTGCATTAGGTGAAAATGCTCTTTCCTGGTGCTAGCCTAGCTATTTCTCAGAGTGAGCTGCTTGTCTTGGCTGAGAATTACTCATTATAATTTTGATAATCATTTCTACTGCTGATCCTGTGAAGAACTAATTGATTACATAATTATTCAAACACTACAGTAAACTACTGTATTATGCATTCCCCAGTAAAGACAGGAACTTGTGACCAAGTAAAGCTTGGCTTAAGAAAATGAAAAAAAAAAAAAATATGCACATTCCTCATAAATAAATCACTTCATTAATACTTTCCATAGCAAAGTTACTGAGTACGTCGACATTTATCTTGACACACCATCCATATTCTTATACATACTGCAAATCAAACTTCAGCCAGTTAAAATTGTATAATTTACCCTGTATAGCATCATCCATGAATACAAAATAGTATGGAAAACATATTACAATGCTATGCTGATGTTAACAGATGTGAAATCCTTTCAGTAACCTATATTTATATTGCCATTATTTCTCATTCATGAGTGACGGTCAACAATCCTGTCCCACAGTAAAGTAACATTTATCCTGAATCCACAATACATTGGTGTAAATGTAGTAAATCAGACCAGTCACTTAAAATTGCATACGAATATCTTGTATAGCATAATGTACAAATGGAAAAAAAAAAACAATTGCGTATATTTATCATTTACATTGCCATCAGTAGTCTTTCTCCATATGTTTCCAGTAGTATTTCATGAATTACCACTAACAAATAACACTCCAATATTAACACAAATCAACTGCATTTGACAGTCACATCAATAAAGAACACATTTCTTTTGGAACTAATTGGCCTATATATTGAATATGCACTGCTTGGCAATAATTTATAACTATTTTGGTAGTTTTAACTTACTTGTAAATGTTGCACCTTTTACCAAAAAACTTACCATCTAGCTGGACTGATCACATCTAAATAACATCTCACTACCCTCTTGTAGCATTAGACGTGGGTCAATATTACTTCAGTGGAAATTCAGTTCAGCGAAAGGCATTTTCAGTTTACTTACATTGAACATGCTGTTCATTGAACTGTTTGTACTGAGATCATGGTACAGTGAGGATTGGGAAATTTGCCCTTTCCTCACTGTAGTGTGATCTCAGAGTTGGAATATATAATTAGCGGGGAGTGGGGGGGGGGGGACAAGCTCCAAAGGAATGGATTTTGATGAACACCATTTTCGATGAAATCTGTTCACTGAACTGTCACTTCGCTGAAGTGATATAGACCCTTTAGACGTATATTAATGCAAATTCAGACTTATTCTTATGTTTCATATTTGGTTAGGCAGAATTGCACTTATCTCTCTGAATCACAGTAATACGAGTGTATATGTTAAAAGATTCACATAAGCAAACCTCTGGTAGCTGTGGATGAGCTGTTCTGAGCTGTACTGAACCAGGATGGCCGCAGGACTGCACAAAAAAACTGCCTAACATATCTAAACTATCTCTATACATACAAAAGGGAAAATGGAGTAAACATCATTTAGGTTGTACAATCCAGAAGCCTAAACAATAGTTATCCTATATACTCTGACACACCTTATTCCCTCATACCACTTTGACTAAAGTAAAATAACATCAAATTTACTGTTATTTATACATTTAAGTTAAAAAATTAATATAACTGCATAAAGCACTACTTGAAACGTCATTCATCCATAACTGAGACATGCATAATTTCAATATAAATTGTGCAAATAAAGGTGAAATCATTACTGTACAGAAGCACTTGCATAACAATGTATGGCATTAATCACCACATTTCATTTGCCATAAAACTATCATATATAAATATTGTATTTAAACAAATGTATTTATATGTACTCAAAAATGTATAAGTAAACATAGCATATGTGCAGTCAGAAATTCAGTGTATACAAATATGGAATGAATGTGTATTGAGACACGTATAAATGCTTATAATATGTATGACTATATGTGCATTGACACATACATACCGTAAATATACTGTAATTATTAGCTAAGCAATTATTTCTACTACACGCAGAGCGCTTAAAGAAGATTGTTATATGTAGACTGTAAACTATTTATTAATGTGATATTTGTGTAAGACAGTCATTCTTTCCAAAATACTAACATTCTTCTTTTGGCTGTTCCCATTAGGGATCGCCACAGTGGATCATCTGTTTACACTTCTTCCTGTCCTCGGCATCTTTCTCTGACACACCAACTACCTGCATGTCCTCTCTCACCCCATCCATAAACCTTATTTTATGCCTTCCCCTTTCCCTCTTACCTGGCAACTCTATCCTTAGCATCCTTCTCCCACTATACCCAGCATCCATCCTCAGCACATGTCCAAACCATTGCAATCTTGCCTCTCTGGCTTTGTCTCCAAATCATCCAACCTGAGCTGACCCTCTAATTCCTAATCCTGTCCATCCTTATCACACCTAGTGCAAATCTTAACATCTTTAACTGTACCAGCTCCAGCTCTGTCTCCTGTCTTTTCATCAACGCCATTGTCTCCAACCAGTATAACATAGCTGGTCTCACTACCCTCTTGTAGGCCTTCCCTTTCACTCTTACTGGTACTCATCTGCCACAAATCACTCCTGACACTCTTCTCCATCCACTCCACCCTGCCTGTACTTTCTTCTTTACCTCTCTTCTACACTCACCATTACTCTGAACTGTTGATCCCAAGTATTTAAACTTATCATCTTCACCAGCTCTACTCCCTGCATCCTCACCATTCCTCTATCCTCCCTGTCATTCACACATATTCTGTCTTAGTCCTGCTGACCTTCATTCCTCTCCTCTCTAGAGCGTATCTCTACCTCTCCAGGGTCTCCTTTACTACTTCCTTACTCTCACTATAGATGACAATGTCATCTGCAAACATCATAGTCCACAGGGACTCCTGTCTGATCTCGTCTGTCAACCTGTCCATCACAATTGCAAATAAGAAAGGGCTCAGAGCTGATCCTTGATGTAATCCTACCTCCACCTTGAATGCATCTGTCACTCCCACCACAGACCTCACCACTGTCACACTACCCTCCTACATATCCTGCACCGCTCTTACATACTGCTCTGCCACTCTCGAGTTCCTCATACAATACCACAACTCCTCTCTAGGCACCCTGTTCTATGCTTTCTCTAAGTCCACAAAGACACAATGCAACTCCTTCTGACCCTCTCTATACTTCTCCGTCAACACCCTCAAGGCAAACATCACACCTTTAGTGCTCTTTCCTAGCATGAAACCATACTGCTGCTCACTAATCTTCAACTCCCTTCTTAACCTGGCTTCCACTACTCTTTCTCATAACTTCCTGCTGTGACTGATCAATTTTATCCCTCTGCAGTTACTGCAACTATGCACATCACCCTTATTCTTAACAATTGGTACAAAAACACTTCTTGTCCACTCCTCAAGCATCCTCTCATTTTCCAAGATTTCTTTAAACAATCTTGTTAAAAACTCCACTGCCATCTATCCTAAACACCTCCATGCTTCCACAGGTATGTCAACTGAACCAGTAGCCTTTCCATTCTTCATCCTCTTCATAGCTGTCCTTACTTCCTCCTTGCTAATCCATTGCATTTCCTGATTCACTATCCTCACATAATCCGGCCTTCTCTCTCTCTCATTCTCTTCATTCATTCAAAATTTCCACCTGCTGAACACACTCCTCTTACTTGTGAGTACATTTCTCTCTTTATCCTTTATCACCCTTACCTGCTGCACATCTTTCTTAGCTCAGTCCCTCTGTCTAGCCAGTCAATACAGGTCCTTTTCTCTCTCCTTAGTGTCCAACCTTTCATACAACTCTCCATACACCTTGTCCTTAGCCTTTGCCACCTCTATCTTCACCATACGCCTCATCTCCTTATACTCCTGTCTACTTTCTTCATCTCTATGACAATCCCACTTCCTCTTTGCCAACCTCTTTCTCTGTATACTCTTTTGTACTTCCTTGTTCCACCACCAAGTTTCCTTGTCCTCCTTCCTCTGTCCAGATTTCACATCAAGCACCTTTCTAGCTGTCTGTCTTACCAGCTGTGCTGTAGTTACTCAGCTATTCGGTAACTCTTTACTGCCACCCAGTGACTGTCTTAACTCTTCCATGAATGCCGCCTTGCAGTCATCCTTTTCAATTTCCACCATTTGATCCTTGGCACTGCTCTCTCTCTCTCCTCCTCCTCTTCTTGATCACCAGCGTCATCCTACAGACCTCCATCCTAGTATGCCTAGCTACACTTTCCCCTGTCACCACTTTACAGTCTCCAATCTCCTTCAGACTAGCCCTCCTGCATAGGATATAATCCACATATGTGCAACTTCCTCCACTCTTGTATGTCACCAAATGCTCCTTCCTCTTCTTAAAATATGTATTCATCACAGCTATGCCCATCATTTTCACAAAATCCACTACCGTCTGACCTTCTACATTCCTCTCCTTACCGTTATGCCTACCCATCACTTCCTCATCCCCTCTGTTCCCATCACGAACATGTCCATTGAAATCCACTCCAATCACCACTGTGTTACCCTTGGGTACACTTATTGCCACTTCATCCAGCCCATTCCAAATTTTTTCTTTCTCATCCATTGCAGACCCACTTTGCGGAGCATATGCACTAACAACATTCATCATCACACCATCAGTTTCCAGCTTCATAAATATCACTCTGTCCAATGCTCTTTTCACCTACAAAACACTCTTGGCATGCCATTCCTTCAGGATAACTCCTACCCCATTACTCCCCCATCCACACCATGATAGAACAATTTGTACCCGCCTCCGATGCAGCTGACCTTTCTCCCCTTCCACTGGACTCTTTCCAAAATACTAACATTGATCTCAAATGTCTTGCACACAGCTACGCTTGCCCATAGTTCCTGAAACATCCAAATTCATCTGAGCCTTAAAGTTTCCATGTAATACTTGACTCATACTTAAAGCATTACTTGATCAACTTTAAGCATTTCACAAAAATGCATGCCTCCTTCTACAAGCTTTCACATTGCTGTACTCATCACAAATTACTTGCACTCAGCTTATTTGCCTAGAGGTGTAGCCAAATGTATTCACAAATAACTGATACAGAAATGTGAATAGGGGGACTATGAATCTCACCCTTTGTGTTTCTGATGTATGGACTGCCATTTTATATCTGGGAAAACATTTGTTTATTTAAAAAAAATAATCAATGTATTGTAAAGAGTGACATTTTAAGCAAACTGCCCATTAAAATGCTGAAGATTTTAAAGCATTTTTACTCTTTTACCACTGTTCTACAAATCTGTCCAGCTGTGTAGTGCAACATTAAAACAACCTCCCATAACAAGTAACCCAAAACTGTGGTGATGCATTTTATACGATTAATGGTGTGACAAGATAACCAACAATCACAGATGTTAGCTGTTTTGCGGCTAATTTAATGGTCAAGGTTTGTGTACATGACAGCTTAGTTTATAAAATAAAAAAATAAAAAACTGTCTAATAGGTAGAGTGGGAGCAAAGTAAAATGAACAGCAGCTGTAGTTGTTACATGTTTTACACCTTGTTGATTACAAACTGTTTCATAAACCCATGCTATATAGGGGTCTGTTGTGATCCATAAAAACACAGGTAATGCATCGGTTACCACTATCAATGTACCACATGAGCAACACCATCATATTTGCATTACATAACATCATATTTTGAAAACAGAATATATTATTATAGGTAGCTTACGGTAATTGCCTGTTTAATTACCATAGCAGAAGGGAAAAGCCTCACAGGTTTTCGCAGGCTGATTGTGTGATATACTAACTATTCATTTATGAAAAAAGCATTAAACCTTGTTGAAAGACAAATAATGTTATATAGTTTTCTTAACAATGTGTACTGGTTCTGAGTTAGCAATGACCACCTTTGAGAGTAAACCCTCAAGTTATGAGAATAAGCTAGATGGTTTCTCATAAAAATTACAAACAGACATTTAGTGAAATTCAAAGCATAGACAATCAGATGTGTTAAATGGGATAGAAATCACAAATTTGAAATCAAATTCTACAGCCCAGGTTTATATATGCTATGCATTTCAGGGCTTAGGAGAAGCCCAGACAATAATGACATAGGTTTTTGAACTCATAACTTAGCAAATCCTGAGTAAATATTGAAGGACCAGCCAGGAATTACACATTAGAATTAAGTAGCATCTCTATTACTGCAAGTTGTATGTGATGACTGCTCAGATGCTGCACTCCTTCTGGTGTAGCCATTGATTCATGTTGTCCAAAGAAACATTAATCTGAAAGGGAAATATGTGCAAATCATCTGGTTTCATTGTGTTGGACATAGGCTGCTTATCAGAAGAGCTTAGTTTCAGGAAGTGTAGAGCTTTAGAAAGTCTATATAGACAATGTGTGTGCCTGCTTCTTATTTGTTTACACTGAACTCTTGGATGAATACTGCTCCTGTGTTTTGTATCTAGAATTTAGAATGTTTGTTCAAAGAAAATGTTTTATACTAGCTCTTATTAATTTCCCTAATAGCTTTTTACCATCTCTGTCCTCTCGCTATCCCACCCTCTGTTCCAGTACTATACACCCCCTCCCCTCTCACCCTCTCCATTTTTCAACAAGCTTCGACAGTTGTACTACATCTCTTCGACAGTACTTTTTGTCTATTACTAGACCACACTACTCTATTACTCTAAGCTCTCTATTTGCCAATAATGCCTGGGTAGTTTCATTACACCTGCTCTACAGTTCCATTTGTAGTCTATTAATAAGACTTCATTGCTGTAGAAATCTAAGCTCATAATGTCTTAAACTTAGACTCAGCCTACCATTTCCCTCCCTATCAGTTCATATTGCATGCCTCCTCTACTTTCTGTATTGCTTATTGTTTACGAGCTTTTAGATTGCCATCTACCTGCTAGACTCAAATGGAAGGAAAATGTTTCACTTCCTGTCCAGTCAAAGCATTTTTTCTACCTACTCATCAAAATTCTAAATATGCTTATTTAAGATGTAAACTCTTCCACAAATTATATATTGAAAATTTTTGTTATCGACATACTACCAATACTTGTTACATTCCTGATTTAAAGTTTTTGGGTATATGGAGCATGCCTCCACAAGTTGTAAATATACTTGACTCTTACTAGAAGTTTTCTGTTTATACACATCTTTATTTTTTGTTTCTTCTTAAAGTAGAGTTTTTCTCCCCTGGTCTCCACTGAAAAGGGTCTTTTTTAAAGCCCAGTGGACCATCCCCATAAAAAAATGCAAAATAAAAGTAAAATAAGTAAATATTTTACAATTTAATTTTTTTTTACACATGGCAGCCAGTCACACAGCTCAGTGCAGCCTCTCCAAAACAAATGATGGTCTTTTTTTTTTCCATAAGGATGATTCCTGCATCCTTCTATGACAGTGATGCACAGATGTAAGTAAATACTTCTGTGATTGTGTACAGGATGTACAACTACATTGTACACTGTGTTTTCACTTCCACTTTAATTGGCTTTAGAAGAAGTGGGCATAACTGTAGACACGGAAAAGACATCTATATTACTCTTCCATGCCTTCATAAGAAACACTAATGAACAATACTGAATGGAAAAAAGTAAATAAGCAGATTGTAAGTACCAGTAACACAGAATTAAAGATTTTGTTACTATTTCTGTTTAAAATGTATTTTCCTGCATTATGGCTAGGCTTTTATAGGCCCTAGGGCTGATAGCTTAGTACCAACCTATAAACATATATATATCTATATAACTAAAAATGTAAATGTTCGTTTGTTCAAAATCTTAAATCTCCGAAAGTTCTTCACCGATTGCTTTGAAATTTACACACAATGTTGCATTCGAATACATCGTGTTTTATATACCTACTATTATATAGATGTCACACGTTGCATTCAAATACGCGCGTGTTTTTATATACCTACTATGGATTCTATATATTTGTATACAAATATGCAATTTTATATGTTTTTGTTCTAACTTTCTTACTTCTTTTTCAGTGCAATCGATCTGCTTTAGTTCATCCAAATAATGCCTCACAGAAGATCAAACTTAGGTCATCGTACTCGCAGACCGGAAGCAGTGCGGTGAGTAATTGCAAATCAAACTGAGGAAGGACGGGCATCAGCGAATGAGCAAAACAGACAAAGAATGGCTCAAATACATGCCAAGGAAGCAGCAGAGAGACGTGCAGCCAGACTTGAGGATGCACGTTTGCGAGCACGGGGATCACGTTCTTCAGCTTCAGATCTGCTTCCTTCTCCTCGATCGATACCAGCGGATGAAATAAATGCTTGCCTGAAATACTCTACTTTGTGGCGACACGTAAAGATGTTAAAATTAACTACAAATATGTGTGTCCAGCTGCAAAACGATCGATCAGCTGAGATATTCTCACATCAATTGCTAGAAATTGGGAACGGAAAGGTGCCGGTTGATATGACCTCAGGATGAATTTCATTGCCTCATAACTTCTGCAATTTAGTGACGTAAGTATTTCCCAATATTCAAACCAATTATAAGAATCATGATTGGCTGACTGAACGAGCTATTCTTGCGGCCAAGAACAAAGACGTCTACGAACTTAACAATATTATTCAGTCTAACATTCAAAGTGAGGCAATCACATACAAGTCCGTTGACACTGTTGTGGAAGCAGATGAAGCAGTTAATTATCCAACAGAATTTTTGAATTCACTCAATCTGCCAGGGATACCACCGCACATACTGCAATTGAAAATCGGTGTGCCAATTATCATGTTGCAAAATATCAACTAGCCAAAGCTTTGCAACGGCACGTGGCTCGCAGTAAAAAAAATTATGAGCAACATCATAGAAGCAACAATCTTGACAGGACCTTTCAAAGGTGAAGATGTCCTCATTCCTCGCATTCTTATGATTCCAACGGATATGCCATTTCAATTTAAAAGATTGCAATTTCCAATTCGATTGGCATTTGCAATCACCATCAACAAAGCGCAGAGCCAATCTTTAGAATTGTGCAGTTTAGATCTACACACTGATTGCTTCTTACATGGACAATTATATGTTGCATGTTCTAGAGTCGGCAAACCAGACAATCTCTATATCTGCACAGACAATGGAACAACAAAAAATATTGTATACCCACAAGCATTGTGAAATTAAACATATTAGAAATGTGCGCTTTCTCTTTTCTTCCTTTTCCATTTAATCAGACTGAGCCTCAGAAATGCGTGGCCGGGTACAGCTAGTATATATATATATATATATATATATATATATATATATATTTTTTTTTTTTTTCTATAGACATACAGTTTTAACGTAGATAACTGCAGTGTAAATACACTGTAATGTCCTTAAGTGAATGGGACTTTAGAAATGGAAAGTCTCTTAAAAACAGCTAAAATTGTTTTTTTTAGAGAGGATCCACCTACAACCCCCATAGGTTCATAGGTTCATAGGATGATACTAGGCTACTGGCCCAGAGGCCCTTAGAAGTCTAGTCAAGAATTTCTCCCATGTTCCCACAAAGTCAGCACATGTTTCCCCTGTCCAGCAGGGACACAGGTGGGATCCCAGGGGTGTATTTTCTGTTTCCCATGCAGTCCACCAGGTTCCTCTTAAAAAGAGCTAGAGAGGTACTCGGCTTGACATGGAGAGGGGAGCCTATTCCAAAAAAGAGGGAGTCTTTAGGACACAAGTCTATCTCACCAAGTTCTATTAATACCACAGACTAAGTTGATGCCTTGTGTGTTGGTTGCAAAAGTGGAATTTGACTTATGGATATGCAGCAACTCCATCAAGGCTGGGTCTGAGGTGGCCTTGTATACCAGACACAGGTCACCTCTAAGCAGTCTGTATGAGACTGAGTACAGAAGCAGGGTGTTTAGCCTATCTGTATAGGATAGGTGTTAGGAACCTCTTTGGTCTCTCCAGCTGCTGCATGTGCTTGGCAAGGTACATGCCGAAGGGGGTATTGTACTCGATAATGGGTCTGATAAGGGAGGAGTACAGGGATGCTATGACCTCCTTGTTCCTGAATAAAATACACTTACTTATGAGGTGGGTCATGTAGAAAGTGTTCTGTACAATTGAGGCAACGTGGTGACCAAAAGTCAGGTTGCTATCAACCTGGGTGCCCAAGTCCCTCACGACTGATTGCATGCTTAGTGCATTGTTATTAATGTGATAATTAGTGGGGATGCCATTTTCCCCAAAAGGGATAATGATTCATTTCTTGGCATTCAGTTTGAGGCCATGCTTCTGGCACCAGTCATTAGTTTGGGTATGGCCCTCTTGGAGGATGTTCATAGGTTCATAGTTGTGTACTAGGCTAATGGCCCTGGAGCTTTTACAAGCCTAGCCCATAGGATTACCCTGGCATTCAGTCACCTGACCTTAGTTTCTAGTGCCTCTGTTGAGAAGAGCCACTGGAGTGATCCCCGGGGTGAATTTTCTATTTCCCATCCACTCATCAACATTTCTCTTGAAGAGGACCAGTGAGGTGCTTTGTTTGACATATATGGGAAGTCTATTCCATAGCATGGGCAGTCTCTGGGTTATGAACCTGTCCCTCCAGCTTGTTCTTTTGATTGTGGTAAAGAGGTTGAGGTCTCTGGAGCATGTGGTGTGGAGGGATTGGGATTTCTTTAAATGTAGCATTTCTAACAGAACTGAGTCAGACATGGCTTTGTAAGTCAAGCAGAGATTGCCTCTAAGTAGGCGATATGCGACAGAGAATAGTTGGAGTTTTTTGAGTCTGTCCATATAGGATAAGTGTTTAAGGCCTAGGATCCTCTTTGTGAGGTACTTTTGCAGCCTCTTCAGTTGTTGCAGGTGTCTAGTGAAGTACATGTCAAATGGAGCTTTGTACTCGATGACTGGCCTAAGGAGGGAAGAGTAGAGGGTGACAATGACCTCTTTCTTCCTGGATGCAAAACCCTTAGTAATGAGATGTGTCACATAGATGGACTTTCTGACCACAGTGGCAATGTGGTGGTCAAAAGAGAGGTTGCTGTCAACCTGTGTTCCCAGATCTCTTATAACGCCTTCTGTGTTCAGTGGACTACCATTGATGTGATAATTCATGGGAATAGGGTTTTTTACAAAGGGATGATGACACATTTTTTGGTATTGAGCTTAAGGCTATGGTTCTGACACCAGTTGTTGGTCTCAGTGAGGCCTTTCTGTAGGATGTCAACATCACTTGGGGAGTTAATAATAGCTCCCAACTTGAAATCATCTGTGAACTTTGTCAGCCAGAGTCCCTTCGTGTTGGTCTAGACTTCAGAGAAGTAGATACCAAATAAGAGAGGACCCAGGACGGGACCCTGTGCAATTCCACTCATGACTGGTCGGCAGTCTGACTTGGAGTCAGCTACTTTCGCACTGTGGGTTCTATCTGTGAGCCAGTTTACAACCCAGCTAGTGATATAGGGGTTGATGCCTAGCTTAGTGAGTTTTCTATGATTCCTGAGTGGGGAATTGTATCAAAGACTTTGGCCAGATCAAGGCTGTATGAACCACCTTGCCATCATCCACAGCTCTGGTGACTGACTCAAGGAAGTCTACTAGGTTGAGCAGGCATGATCTACTCTTCAAAAAAACCAAACTGTGTGGGATCCAGAGTTTGGATATTCCATATATCCTTATTTATTAGGTCCACGATGATCCATTCCATAGCTTTGTATATCAAACTTGTCAGGCTAATGGGCGATAGTTCCCAGGGTCGGTAGTCACTCTTCCTTTGTAAAGAGGGATGACTGTAGCAATGCACCATTCGGTATGGACAAAGCCTGAGATGAGGCTGTGATTGAACAGGGCACACAGGTGAGGTGCCAGTTCACTCTGTAGTTCATGTAGAACACAGCCAGGGATATTGTCAGGTCCCATAGAAGCTGTATTCTTGGCCTTGGACAGTGCTGTTTTAACCTGTGCAGCAGTAATACTGGGTGCCTAGCAATCTACTGGTATTGTGATTGGTCCTTTGGTGGGGGAGTGAGGGTTAAAGATGGCACTGAATCTTTCAGCCAGTATATTGGCAATATCTGTTGGCTCAGTATAGGAGGTACACTTGTGCAGTAGCTTAGAGCAAATCTGGGTATTGCCATGGAGATTCTTTACATAACTATAGAAGGCCTTGTGGTTGTCTTTACTATCTGCTGCAATTCTGTTTTCATAAGTAGCTTTAGAAGATTTGTTGAGGGATCTCAACTTTTTGTTGAGGCTGATAAGGGAGTTTTTCCAGTCTTGAGGCTTCACCTTATTCTGCATCAGTTTCCTCCTTCTGTTGTAGAATTTGCTTATGGCAGGGGACCAACAGAGTTGCTTCCTTTTCTTGGAGGAGAGCATCTTGGTTCTATTGGGTATGGCGAGATCCATGCATTTATGTACATGTTCATACAGAGCATTGGTGTATGATTCGGCAGGCATGCAACTATTCTCCATTTGCATGGGTGCTGTGAAGTTAGCAACCCCCATTTTTAGGAGCCCAAAATTGGCTTTGGAGAAATTTTTCACAGTGGTTACCTTTACCAGATGGGTGGGAGGTATGTGGATTTCCAAGGCGATTAGTTTGTGGTCAGATCTAACCAAGGAGGAGTTGACTAATGGTGTAGAGCGATGGCACTCATGTTAGTAACGACCAGGTCAGAAATGTTGCTACCTCTAGTGGGGGTAAGAATGATCTGGTCCAGGGCATTGGAATTAATGAATTCCAGGAAACATTGGACAAGTGTATTGGTACATGAGTAGTTTTTCCAGTTAATGGAGGGGTAGCTGAAGTCACCCAGTATGAGAGTGTTAGGTTGGACCCTAATATTCTCCAGGGTGCTTAGGAAAGTGGAGTGTGAGTCTTGGGACTTGGTTGTGGACCTATAGCAGGATACGACCTGAATCACTGTCTTACCCAATTTTAGCTGCACCTGAAGTATCTCTGATGCATTATGTTGGGCTAGCAGTCTGGAGGTGTGTGGATCCTTTATGAATATGGAAACACCACCACCTTTGGAGCTTCGTTCCAAGTTCTGGGGCCAAAAGGTGTGGAATGAGTTATAGCCTGTTAGTGCAGGGGTGCTTTCTGCTGCCTTGAACCAGGTCTCTGTTACAGCACAAATGTCAATGTTCTCCATTTTAAGGAGTGATTCGAGTGAGTGCATTTTGAGATTTAGACTTCTAGCGTTGAGCAGCATGACCCTCAGATTACATTTGTTTGTAGCTGTTATGATGGTAATTTGGTCTTTGGAATATCACCTAAAAAAGGCACTATAGGGGTGGCAAGATCCTTGGACAGTATCCGGAAGCCCAGGGGTGACAGATGCAGGCCATCTCTGGTAAAGCATCAAGGTCTGTCAATCATGTCATCCCAGGCTGACAGATACTGGATCCCCTTAGAATGACACCAGAAAGTTAGCCAATTGTTGAAATTAATCATTTTCTGCTGGTACTGTGGTATCATTCTGGGTGATGGTAGGAGGCTGCTCAGGGCTAGGGTCTTACCTGCCTGGGCTACATAATCCGAAAGCTCCTCCATGTCTATTTTCATGTAGTCCAGAGAGATACTTCTCAGATCATTCACACCCATATGTACAATGATAGAGTCATATTTGTACTTGTTGTTGAGGGACCTGAGTGCATGCGTTATGTAGTGGATCCTGGCACCTGACAGGCAGCTGACTGTTACTTTTTCCTTATTCAACCTAGTGAGTGGGACATCAGTGTGTCTCACTATCGAGTCACCTATAACTAGTGTGTTGGGCATGCTGTTTTGCCTTAGGGGCTTTAGTTGAGTGGCACACTGTTTAAGAGAGCTGTGTGTCTCATGATTAATGTTATGTTGTGGTGGTTGACTGCGTTTCCACCTTGGAGGTCCCTGCTGTTTGGGTAGGTTTTTATTGAGAACCTCCGCAAAGGTGAGTGTGTGGTTTGTGTTTTTATGTGAAGTCAGTGCTGGTGTGTGTTCTGGAGGGCTATGTGTTTGATGTGGTGTGATGCAAGTGTTGACCTTCTCCTCTTGACCAGATATCTCGGTCTTGGCTGAAGAGTGCGGGGCTTCCAATTTGGATATATAAGTGCATCTCTCGCAAGTCTGAGTGTTGGTAGGTAAGAGGAAAGGGTTGTCAGTGTACATGAGGCAGTTGCTACATTGCCTCAGGATCTCCAAGTTCACCAGGTTAATAGGAGAGAGCACAGGGAACTGACCTTTAGACATGCCTGGAGGGGTGAACATTAATAATAAGTACTGGAGCTGTTTCCTTGTAGAGCATTTAGTGCTGGTAGCACTTTTGTGTGCTATAATAATTGCTACAAGAAGTTGGGTAAAGTGCTAGACTAATAAGCTAGTAAAAGTGCAGGAGATGAGAGAACTAGCAGATCTAAGAGAAAATTTGAAGAGCAGACTTTTTGGCACCGCTCAGAAGCTTACAAACAGTCCTGGATACAGCAAAACTGTATCTGGACTAGACTAGTTACAGGAAAGGCAGGAAACTTTCAAACGCAGGATTTTAAACCAGAAGGTAGAAAAGATGAAAAAACTGCCCAAACAGCCAATAAACTACAATTTTTGGGCCAGAAACCACTCCTCTTGTGGTAGATAGGCTACCTATTGCTTACCACTCCCACTGGTAAGCTAGAAGGCTTTCCTCCAACACAGAAAGGCTTGGGGAGCTCAGAAGCTTACAAACAGGGCTGGATACAGCAAATCTGTATCTGGACTAGACTAGTTACAGGAAAGGTGGGAAACAAGTGCAAATGCAGGTTTTTAAACCAGAAAGTTGAAATAGATGGAAAAACTGCCCAAACAGCCAATAAACTACAATTTATCGGCCAGAAACCACTCCTCTTGTTGTACATAGTCTCATCACTAGTGATAGGCACATCACTAGGGGAATTTAAGACAGCTTCCAGCTTGCAGTCATCTGCAAACATGGTCAGCCACAGACCACTGGTTTGGGCTTGCTCTTCAGAAATGTATATCCCAAACAGTAGAGGCCCCAAGACCGATCCTTGGAGTACACCACTCATTACGGGTCTACTACTAGAGGTGGCTTTCCCTATTTTGACTAAGTGGGTTCTATCAGTGAGACAGTTAGCTACCCATCTGGTAACATATGGGTGGATGCCTCATTGTGAGAGTTTATCTATTATGCCCAAGTGGGTAATAGTGTCAAAGGCTTTGGCTAGTTCAAGGTAGGCGATGTGCAATGTCTTCCCCTCGTACATGGCTTTGGTGACTGTTTTGAAGAAGTCAACCAAGTTTAACAGGCATGATCTCCCTTTGACAAAACCAAACTGTGTGGGGTCAAGTGTCTGGAGGTTGCCAGTGTCCTTGTCCAGCAACCTGACATGTGTTTTATTTCCACACTGCAGTTATATTGCATCAGAGAGAGTCAGTACACTGTAAATGATTTTTTAATGTAACATTCATTTAAGAACTTTAGATTTCCAGTTTATAATTCATAATGGGATCCTGTACATATTCAGCAATTAGACACTGTTAATAGAGAACAATGGTTCTGCCAGCTAAATGTATGCAATTTCACTTATGCATCACCCTAGAAAGTTTTTATCTACCTCTGTCTGACAAAGTCAGTACACTTTGTTATGTTATGGCAGATACAGTCAAGGGTTGTGAAGGGTATATACCAGTATTTTAGGATTCTCTTATTCACTTCTCATCTTCAGATGCTAAGATCCTGTGATTATGCACATGATCAGCTGCAGATATGACTGAGGTATATCACTCTCTGTTTAAATATTTTTAAACAGCTCTTTTTAAGATGTATCTTTTTCTTTTTTTTATTACACTTAACTGTTATTCCCTTTGACTTTCTATAGCTCCCAGTCTCCTTAACAGTTTGCTGTGAATTTCCTTAGCAGAGTTGTTAGCATTTCATCATCATTGCTTTCATTCTTGGCTGTTTTATTTATCCTTGTTACTTTTATTATATAATTAATTTAGATCTAAGCAATTATGCTTATCATTAACTTTTTTCTCATCTACAGCACCAGTTGTACTGTTTGCAGCTTTGCTCCAGCAGAGCTAGTTATTTGGACTGTCTTGCTCAACTCAAGCAAATTGCACTTGAATGGCAGATCTCACATGATGTTTTTTTTTTTTTTTTTTTTTGTACAGGTAAAATAATTCCATTATTGAGTTAATCGTATGTAATGACAAGACTAATTAGTTTAAATTGAGAAAATGATTTTAACTTAAGATTTAAGTTAAAAATCTGCTTTACTTGTTCACTTGGAAGGACATTCCTCACATTTAAATTTTCTTTGACTATGACCTCCAGTTAGGAGCTATGCAACATAACAGCTGTTAGGAATCCAGCATCTCATTAACTGACTGCCAGGAGGTGGAAGTGACATAAAGTTAGTTAATGATACTGGAATCATCAGGTAGTTGTCGCAACTAATACTGCTATTCCAACCTTAAGGATTTATAAACAGTTCAACTTTAAAATTTCCTTTGCTATTTTCCACTAGTTAATGCTTACAATTTTTTGGTTGTGGTGTCTTTTCAATGACCATTATGGTTAGTTTTTAAGATAAATATTTTTTCTTTTGCTATAATACCGACTTAATAGTGGTATTTTTAGAATTGTTTTAATCTGTGACAATTAAAGCAAAATGTTATAGAGTAGGTACTTTTTGAAAAAGTTATTCCAATGTGGAACAGCTGAGAGATTTTGGAGGAGTTCTTGCTTCATCTACCATCCAACATGGAGAGTTTTAATTCCACAAATCTCCCCTAAATAGAACTCCAAAATCATAGTACTTTGGAGCAGTTTTACATTTGTTGTTCATCTAGGTGACATTTCTTTTAATATAATGGACTGTAGCAACTTTATAAATGTATTTCACTTCTTATCCTAAATGGAAGTTATCATGCCTACATTTTACAGAAGTAGAACATAAAGCATCTTGTCTCCCTGAACATGCTAATTACCACATTGTCCTAGTGGGGACCCTCCAAACATGAGGATTTTATTTCCAAACAGTCTTGCATTTTCTTGAAAAATTGACCAGATGACATACTTTGATGTTTAGTTATTAATTGCATTCTATATATGATTTTGGCTGCAAATGTAATTGAACTGAGGCCAAATGAAAAAATATTTTATGCAAAAGCTTGTTGTGAACAAGATTTTCTATTTGTCTGTCAGATTTTAGTGGATGAACAACAACACCAGGTATGTTGTGCAATTAGAATAACAATATAATAATTCTAAAAGCCAAAACCATTTAGTGTATTATGATGTATTTCATAAAATATGATAAAGCAAATGTCTTTTAGAATAAAGCTGATCTGTTAAAGTGGTCTGATAAGTTTCCTATAAAAGGTTTGTTATGATTTTTTTAATAGCAAGTAGTTCATCTTACATAAGTAGCCTCATCTTTCCTCTCTACAGATTAACTACTTTTAGACTGGAAGTACTTCTGATCTTTAACTATGATTAGGAGAAAGAACTCTACTCCATCTGGACCTAGCATATAAAAGCTCTTACATTTGATAGTTGCCAACTGAAAAAAAAATAAAACAAAAAAAATTAATAAATAAAACTTTATTAAGTAGGACTGCATTGTTGTTTTGCAGTTGCCACTTTATTAATTATCAGTCTCATTTGTAAATTGTACAGACTACAGGAATTAATGGTTTCATGCTGTTTAGAACTTTGCTGTATGGATACTAGCTTAGCTTGGAGTAGAACGTGTACTCTTTACATAATTGACTATGGTGATTTACACACTTTGGGTTGGTTGCAAATCTGGGTCCCACAATACTTATGAAAAGGAAATTGTACATCAAGATTTGACTTGAGTGTTCTCTTCTTGGGACTTTACTGCCTGCCAACTTCTTGTTATCCAGTGGATTTTCTGAGAATTGCGATACTTTGTTCCCATCTTAATGCAGGTACCATAAGTAAAATATACCTTTAAGATAACCATTTGAATTGTTGGGACCCACTCGAGAGATTCCTGAAATATGTAGACTGAATGGCCAAAAAACGGACTTAGATAAGTCTGAGATACCATTACTTGGAGTATTCCTTTTTCTCTGAGGTATGGCAATCTTGGACTTGGTGTATATAAGTTTGGGGAGTTGAAGGGGCTTGTCCCCTTGCAAAAAGAATTTTTAAGGAAAACAGTGATTTTTGAAATTTGCTCTTCTATGTTTTCTGTCTTTAGCTTTTTCAGGTTGTGAGCACTTTGCATTTCGATTGCTGACATTTCAATAGGCCTATTTACAGTACAATGTTTTATATGGATACTTATAAGGCTGTATACATTTTTCTGCTGTTTAACAAATAACTAGTGATGATCATATATACAAAGATGTGGAGGCAGTCCTTAATAGATCACATCACAATAGCTGGGACTTGCAGACCTTTGGTTCCTCACAGTTTGGTGTACTCTAATGAGAGCTCTGTCTGACATAGGACTAGCATTATTGCTAAATTGTAGCATGACACTGATCTCAATGTTTCTGGCTGAGTCTTGCTCAGAGTCCAATTTTAGGTCATACCTGGCAGCTTGAGTTCGCTCAGGTGTCTTGGTTATAAAGTGCACTAGATATGACAACACTGGAATATCTTCCATTCCATAAATTGCATTAATTATGATGTAATTCTTTGAGCCTAGCACCCAGATTTGAGCAGTCCCCAATATGTTTTGTATGTATTCACTGTGCTATGAGATTTTAGTAGTGCGGGTACATTTTTCTCTCCTTGGAGCAGGGTGTTTCTCTTTTTTTCGCCACAGTTAAGCAACTATTAAAATATACAAGTAAATGAAAGGTTGTAGGAGGACATGCCTCCCAGCAAAATTATTTTTGAGGTCACCTGTAGATTAGACAGATATTTTGCTTGCTTTGCATTGACTTCTCACAGGGTGCCTGACGGTACTGAAAAAGGTAAACGTTTACTTTACTTTAGAGCTTTACCTGGTCCATGTTTCTTGCAGAGCCATAAACAACTTTTTGTACATCATGGGGTAGATAATATTGTTTTTTTTTCTTTTTTACCTTTGACCAGGTAGTAAAAAGGTCTTTCTGTAAACATTTACAGAGTTCTGTGCTGTCTTGATTATAAGTGTTAATACACTCATGCTATTTACTGCTGGGTGATTTGAATATCTGAACTGGCAATGGTTCCATGGCTTTTTGTAAACATTTTGTGGAAATTATGCAGGGGTTTGGATTTATTCATGTTATTTTTTCTACATCATAACTTGTTGCCTTGATGTTTTAACATGAGATGTCACCTTGGATCCTGCTGTGGAATATATCCTGTGATTTGACCATCACTTGGTGTGGCTCAGCTTCCAGCTACTTTGTCCTATCCCCCCCACCCACTGCACTTGATTCTTTGCTGGTCAATATTATGAATTCTAACATTGCAAATACTCATCTCCTAGAACATCTTTTCTCAGATTGTTTTGTAGCTGTCCTAGAACTTCTGGTCATTGGGTATAATTGGTCTGTGATCAGGATTACTCCTGGATGTATACATATTGCTGTTGTACTTAAAATGAAGGCATGGTGTTTTCCTGAGAGCCACTCATTCCACAGACCAACAAAGAGGATGAAGTGTTGATGGATATGTGCTCACTTACTAGAGAAAAAATATGGTATCAGATCTTCAGTGGGCTGTGTGGAAGAGTGGTTACTATTTGTCTGGGGAGATCTGTGCTGTAAGGAGCTAACTAGCTTTGCTCTCGAGTGGTTGATAGGCTGTGCAGTCCAGCCTGCCTGATCAAATGGTAGCATTTCTTTGCATAGCGCTGAATTGCTTGTATATTCTTTGGATATCATTAGCAGGGAAGCCTTACTTGGAGTACATACTTGGCTGTCATTTGTCCATAATGGAGATCCTCCAGAATGGATATAGGATAAGCCTGATGATCATGATTCTTTGAATTCATGCAACTGCTTCCAAGCCCATCCCACAACTTATGATTTGGACCCAGGGTCAGCTAGGTTAATATCCCAGTCATCATATTTTCAGAATCTTGTAACCTTTTCTCAGCAAAGATGCATTTCTATTTGACTTAAAGGAGGTTTTGATTACACCAGTCCTTAAAAAATGTATTAGACACCTGAATGTTTATGAAAGTTGCCACACTATCATTTACCTTCATTTTATTTGGAAATGTTATAGAGAAAGTGGTATGAAAGTAGGTTAGATCCTGTTGTGTGCCATCATAGCAGGAATGCTGAGCTTTTAGAAACAGGCTTCTACCATGACAGAGTACCATATAGATAGTGTGCAGCCCTTGCATGAGACTTTGCACTATTTCTATGAATACCTGAGTCTGTTATTTCATCAGCAGCTGGAATGTAACAGTCTACTAATTTATGCTGCAAATTAGTATAATTGCAGTGCATATGATTTTCCTATTTACACATATCCTATATGGAATAATATGCAATATATAGTTTCTTAAGATTTATATTAATGTAATTTCTTTTGTACTTAATCACTGCATTGACTTTTCATATTAAGTCAACATGTGTTGTCCGTTTTTTGTTTCTTTGTGTGTGCGTGAGTGTGCGTGTGTGTGTGTGTGTGTGTGTGTGTGTGTGTGTGTGTGTGTGTGTGTGTGTGTGTGTGTGTGTATGTGTGTGTGTGTGTGTGTGTGTGTGTGCGTGTGCCTGCATGCATGTGCAAGTGTTGTGCTAAGGCCAGAGAGAGACTATACTATCACATATTTGCCTGAAGTATGTTGACATAGTACCTCACTGCACTGCCACACAGACTTTTCTCCTATCATGGTGTATACTCATCCTTACTCTTAATTCATAATAAACTCTTTTTTACACTGTTGCTGTTCTGCCAAATGTTATTGTAGTTGTATTTCAGCATGTAGGTCTAACATCTGGCACTGAGAACATTTGCCAGGCATTTTAAACTGCTAGTCTCTTGATGACCATACTATTTATTATTTTGAAAAGAGTAACTTTAAGAGCAACATTATAGCTTAGTAGGACAACTGATTGTCAGCTATGCAATCTTCATAAAAATTCAACTTCTCACAACACACGTGTCCCTTACAAACCCACAAACAAATATAAGCAGTCACACCTTGCCCTTTCTTCATGAGTCAGTTCACTCCCTCAGAGTTTCTTTAATTTCCTTGTAATGACACATTAATCTCACCTACTGGATTTGAGCAATTGTTATATATTAAATATTAACCTTGCATGTCTTTTGCCTAAAAATTAATTATGTGTCTGGCATGTCACATACAGCCCTGTCTAGTTAAATAAAATACACAATGCCACATATTCTCATTTGCATGAAATAGCCTGCTTAATTTTCATTACACTCTCACTTTTCATTGACATAGAAAACAAACCAGACCTTATGTCCTCATCCATAGATTAGAACCCAAGGAGTCTTGTAGCAGCCTAAATGAATATTTGAAAAAAATGAGTAACCTTGACAACTTCTTATTCTACAGGCAGTATTATCACACACATTATCTGAGAATCTCTGTTTGCTGTTGAATCCACTTTCAACAGATCTGTATGCCATCACTGAAATTTACATCTGTTGGCAAAAGAGTACTTAATAAAATGCCTGGATGTGAATCCTAATGCTCCTCTCTTCAGATCATAAACATGCTAATGTTTCTTCTACACCTTTCAGGTAATATTGACAAAGTAAGAAGATGTGTTTTTTTTCTATCTGCACTATATCAGTTGTTGTGTCTTTCAGCTTTTCCTGGTTAGGGGTTGCCACAGTGGAACTCCGGTCCGCTAATGATTGGCAGTGGATTTTTACGTGCCAAGTTGCCAGCCCTGATGCATAACCTTCAACGAAGGCACGCCCATTCATGCATGTCTCCACACAGAAGATGCTCGAATTGGGAATTGAACAGGACAATGTCTTACTGTGAGGTGACAACTCTACCGCAGCACCACTACCACAGTATTTGCACTATACCAGTGTGCTTCATAAACATGCACTGATATTATAAACATTGAGTTTAAAGAAACAGAGCAATGTTTAGATGATTTTAATTTAGTGAGCTTTATTAATTACTAATAAGTACTTCACCACTGAAATTTCTTTGCTGTTTCTCCCAGTGAAGGACACATAAGCATTTCAGCCTTTAGTCTATATCACTTTTGCTGTAAGAGAGAGTTAAAATATGTCCCTCTGCAGTAGTCTTCATATAAACAGTTACTCCCATGATTCCTTTTCTTGCCCAGACACAACATGAAAAGGCATCACTGTGAATAAATACTCAATCTGTAGATTATTTCTCATGCTGCTAGATCTAGATATCTGGATTAGGTTTGTCTGGTTGCCTCTGAATTTAGACATTCACTTTAAGTCCCCTGCTTCTTCCATGTTAGGAAATATAACAGCTGATTAGGATTGAGACACCCACCCTAAGTCCATGCTTTCTCCATCTTAGGAAAGATATGAGTCCCACGAACATCAATCCTTCATATCTCCAAATGACCTGCAACAGTTCACTTTAATACCTGGTGTAGACAATTGAGAACATAAAGGGAAATTGTGCCTTTATACCAATGTATTGATGAAAGACTTGGAATTTTGTGTAGCCATTAAGTATCAACAGACAGTATAGGGTTTTTTTTTTTAAAAATCTTACACAAATTATAACAGCTACTATGAAAATAATATAGTCACCATTTTCTTTGGCCTTCTAAGAAAATATATATTTTACAGCAGCAGTATTGTTTCATTGAATTACCTGGAGAAGACTGATTGCACTAAAATTGAGAAAAATAACCTTGTTATAGCAGGGTTCATACATAAGTTCATACATAAGTATCTGGGCCTAGTAAGCTTGTTCCAGAAAAATGCATACATATGAAATTACAGTTGTATAGCATCTTACCATAAGAGTAGATGTTCTTCTCTTCAGTGTTGCAGTATTCATTACCTAAGGGATCTCCTAACAAGGATAGCTGAACGTCTGGGCCAGTATACCAAAAAGTTTAGTAATAAGCATATGTATGCTCCCCATGCTAAGCATAGGGCATAAAAGTGACATACAGGTGCAAACACTCAAAACAGAATGCCCTTAAGGACAAGGAGAACATGTACACCCAGAAGGAGAAAAGGAAAAAGTTGGTGAAAGATCACTTGGCCAGGAGGGTAAGAAACTACAGGGCAATAGCTAAAAAACAAAAAAAAGTATTAGGAGGGAGGGAGCATATACTGCAACAGTGAAGAGAAGGACATAATTTGTTATGGTAAGATTTTATACAACTGTACTACGTCCTTCCATATCACTGTTTCAGTATTCTTTACCTAAGAGAGAGAGTACGCAAGCTCAGAAGAAGTCTGGGAGGAGAAGGACCCTTTACAAACTCCTGCAGGATAGCCCTGGCACAGCCTGCCCTGGCCCTGGAAATAACATCCAATTTGTAATGCTTAGTGAAAGTATGAACAGAGGACCAAGTAGCGACCTCAAGGATGGAATTGGTATCCAAACCCCTGTAAAAGCCCCAAAAGAGGCAACTGCCCTTCTAGAATGCACCTTTACTAATGATGAAAGACATTTTCCATGAAAAGAGTAACAATAAGAAATGGCCTTAGAAATTCAGGATGAGATGGTTTGCTTTGAAACAGTCAAACCCAAATTCCTGGGATGAAAGGAAACACAAAGCTGCTCAAATTTGTGAATGACCTTAGCTTTATCCAAATAATATTTGAGCTGTCTACGCAAATCCAGTGTGTGAAGAACACTAACAGACTGCAGAGAAGGAAAAAAGGAAGGCAGATGAATAGACTGATTAAGAGACAACTCATTGACCACCTTGGGCATAAATGAAGGATTACCCTATCTCTGTGGAAAACTAAGGAGCAGTCATGCGAGCCTGAAGTTCAGACAGCCTCTTGTTGAATGTGAGAGCCAAAATAACAGTCTTCCAAGTGCAGTGTTGTAAGGAAGCTAAAGAAGCAGGCTCAAAAGGAGCCTGAGTCAATGTTTCATGTAGAAAAACTGAGGTCCTAGGAATGTGGAATAGGCTTCCTGGGAGCCCTGATATGAAGGACGCTTTTAAGAAATTGCTTGACCTCAAATCTATAGAGAGGCCAGAGGAGGAGACAAGGGCAGATGAACAGAAATTGCTGACATGTGATCATTAAATGAAGAATATGCCAACCCAGCAAGGAGCAGATCACACAAATAAGAGAGAACCAGAGGCACCTCCACAGATAGGGGTTTTGATGGTGAGAGCAGCACTAGGCAGATAATCGCTTCCATTTGGACATATATAATTTCCTAGTAGTGGGTTTCCTGACCTGCAGAACCCAGAGCATATCCTCAGAAAAGGTGCCTGAAAGGGATCAAAATCATACCACCAACAGCATTAGCTGAAAAGTAGACAAGTGAGAATGGATAAGAGATCCATTTGTTTTGTCTAAGAAGATCCACACAGTGAGGTAACTTGTGGTGATTGCCCCTGGCCAAGTGAGAAAGAAGGGGGAACTGATGCTGTCTGTGCCAAAAGGGAGTCACTAGCAAGATTTTGGGAAAATTCTGTCTGACCTTTTGCAAGACTTGAAGTAACAGAGGAAGAGGAGGAAAGGTGTACAGAAACATCCAAGGAAAAGACAGGGCATCCAATTTCTAAGCCAGAGGACGTGGGATTCTGGAACAGAATAGAGGAAGTTGCATGTTCAGAATGGAGACAAAAAGATCCACCTTAGGAATATTCCACATATGGACAATGTCCAGGAGCACATCTCTGTGAAGCATCCATTTGTGAGCTTGTGTGCTGGACCTGCTCAAAGAGTCTGCCACTAGATTGTGCTACAAGGGAATGTAAACTGCCTGAAGAAACACTTAATACTGGACAGCTAGATCACAGACCTGAAGATCTAGTCTGCTAAGAAGATAGGGCCTTGTACCCCTTTGTTTGCTGATTTACCACATCACTGTGGTATTGTCTGTAAAAACTTTGTGAGGCCCCTGGATGAAAGAGGGGATGAAAAGCCTGAAGACCCAAAAGCTTACCCTCATCTCCTTTACATTAATGTGATGTAACCTCTGATGAGGAGGCCAGAGACCATGAAGTTTGAGAAGGCCTTAAGAGGCACCCACAACCCTTGTCTGAGGTGTCTGTAAAGTGCTTTTGAGTTGGAACTGAAGCCTGAAAAGGAAGCCGTGGCTTAAATGAAAGTTGACAAATCCACCACTGAAGCTCGAGCTTGAGTCAGAGAAGAAAAAGCACCAAGAAGTACTGAGGATGGCAATGGTGAAGCTACACTGACTTGAGGTACCACTGAAATTTCCTCATATGCAACCTAGCAAGAGGGAGCATAATAATGGTGGACGCCATGAAGCAAACTGAGAAATTCCCTGGTGGTGACAGACACCAGAAGAGGAAGGAAATGGAAAAAAATAGACACACAGCCTTGGTGGCAGACAGAGATGCCAGCCTGAGAACTCTCTGCAGTCTGCAACCAAGGAAAATATGATCCTGGGTAGGTATCAGAACTGATTTATGAAAGTTTATGGTGAACCCCAGACTCTGTAACAGGAAAGCAGTAAACTTGAGATTTCGAAGCAGAGAGTTGGGGAAAGGAGTTTGAATAAGCAAATTATCTAGATAGGGAAAGATATAAATACCTCGAACACTGCAAAGAACAATAACAGGAGCAAGGCATTTAGTGACTACCCTGGGGTAGTAGACAGGCCAAAGGACAAAGCAGAGAACTGAAAATTCAAGGATGAGGAGAAACATAAAAAATTCTTGAAGAGAAAATGGATGGAGATGTGAAGGTATGCCTCCTTGAGATTCAAAGATACCAGAAAGACCTGAGGTAGAAGAATGGGAAATAATGTCTGCAGAAATAGCATCTGAAAGGTCGAATCTTTAGTAAGGTGTTCAGTCTGGAAAGATTCATAATTGTTCTCTATGTGCCCTCCTTTTGGGGGACCAAAAACATCCTGGAGTAAAATCCCTTCCCTACCTGGAAAGGAAGCATGGTTTGAATGGTGCCCTGAGCCAAAACAGAGTGAAGAACCTCTAGGAAATGAGAGAGCTTTTCCCAAGGAAGTTGAGGAATTGTCTGAAAAGGGAAGAAGGGATTTTCAAACCATAAAGTAACCCTGAAGGATAATATATAGAACCCAAGAGTATGACATCTGAAGCCAATTTAGGAGAGACAGGGACAGAAGGAGGGGCAATGCAAGCTGGCTGAGGACAAGAGGAAGCAAACTGTCAAACAGAACCCAGCTTCTCCTGGAAAGGAGGTTTCTGGAAGGCAGGAGTCTGAGTAGTATTAGCAGGAGGCATTAGCCTTGAACCCTTCTTGCCTTTAGGAGGAGAGCAAGATTGCCTACGACAAAAACAGACTTAGAGGGATAACGCCTCTAAAATTTCTGGATAGGAGAAACAAAAATATGTTTCAGCTTGTGCAATGCCTTACCTTATCCTGGAGACTTGAACTGTGCAGCTGCAGCAGATCCTTAAAGATTTTAATTATCCAGAGGGGCATCCAAAAGTTTGTCCTTAATGCCATCAGACAAAACCTGAAGAAGCCAAGAACAATGTCTCATAACTGAACAAAAGCTGCAGCCATGAAGATGCATCAACTGTATCATAATAACCACAACAAATAGGAAAAAGAGAAGAAACCCCAATGGGACACTTATCTGAAAACTTATCCTGGTAACCAACAGAGCAGAACAGCAGAAGGGCATGTAGACTGATGTTCAATAATAGCATTCAGACTAGCAGCAAAGTTGCTCAATGTGTGTGTGTGCGTGTGTGTGCGTGTGTGTGCGTGTGTGTGTGTGTGTGTGTGTGTGTGTGTGTGTGTGTGTGTGTGTGTGTGTGTGTGTGTGTGTGTGTGTGCCCATGTGTCATCTTTATACTGCGGTGGTGCAACGGTTAGCATTGTCGCCTCACAGCAAGAGGTTCTCCTGTTCGATTCTCGGCTGGAGCACCTTCTGTGTGGAGTCTGCATGTCCTCCCTGTGGTCAAGTGACGTCTAAAGACATGCAGGTAGGTGCATGCGTGAATGCAGTAAATGGGTGTACCTTCTTTCAAGGTTGGGTGTCGGGCTGGCAACTTGGCACCGTAAAAATCCACTGCCAGTCATTAGCAGACCGGAGTTCCACTGTTCCGATCCCTAACTGGGAAAATCCGAAAGACTTGTGTAGGGAGCATATGTGTGATGTTTGATGCCTATAATTACAAAAGGCTTTGGTATACTGGCCAGACATTGGGCTGTCCTTGTCAGGAGATCCCTTAGGCAAAGAATACTGCAACAATGATATGGAAGGATATCTTATGTCATTAATTAGCCTTGCACCAACACACATGGCACTCATCGCAGAACTGTATCAAAAGTCTACTGACAGCTTTTGAAGCTCTAACACACTTCATGCTGTCTTACAAGAGATAACTAAAAACAAAAGTGTAGCATTGCTAAGCTGTTGATTGACAACAGATGTACTTTTGTTCTGGCCAACTTTTGTATGGCAATGTAAGGTGCCTTACATATTTTAAAGTTATTAAAACAGTTTGAGCTGCTATGCTTTTATTTTTAATTGGTAGTACAATTTGGCAGCTAAATCTCCCAGTCTATTACAAAGATTGGGTGACTGATTATACCTACAGTTTATTGAATGTTCTTGAAATGGATTTCAAGGAAGTCAGCAGTCAGGTTTCATTATTGAGGATGAGTTTCTCTGAATCCTTTTCTTGACCACATAAGACTGTTTACTGTCAGTTATCTAGTCATAATCCCCTATATCTGCCATTTATTTCCATCAGATCTTCACCTCTCACACACAGTTCTTTATGCTAATAACAATTATTTATAGATCTAGCCTTACCCCTACTAACATAAAAGAACAGCTGGACCAAGACCTTTACAAACAAAGTAACTAACTGGTAACTCATAAACTCATGCTAAATATAAAGAAAAAGTAAAGCAATGCTGCTTGGCACTCCACATAGACTGGCTGAAATCCTTTAAAGCTGGACCATCATCCACAATATCAAAAGAAACATTAGAAACTGTTCAACTTACAGATATATAGGAATTTGCGTAGACATAGACACTGCACTTACTTTTCAATACCACACAGAGGTTACAAAATCCAAGATCAGCAAGCTCCTGTGGAAGATTTCCCACTTCTTGTCTCCTTCAGTAGAGCCATCTTAGGTAAAGGTGTCCTACTGTCTCTCTCTCTCTCTCTCTCTCTCTGCTGGAGCATGGGCTGCCAATCATTGCCTCAGCCTCACAAAAGAACTGTAGGACATTTCAGTGTACATAGAACAACATATATACCTGTTTTGATCTCTCTCTCATCAAGAAGAGAATATCACCACAGCATTCTAACAAAAGACAAAGAGTTACCAAGCCCCCCAAAATTGCTGTCCTACTAAGAACTCTTATCTTCAAGCTCATCGACACAGAGGGATTTCCAGCTTTCCTCATATGTAAAGCCATGGAAAGCCTTATCATGGAACTAATCAAAAGGGACATAGGAAACCTCCGAACACTAGACCCATTTTTGTTTGGTTTTGTCAAGAGCAGTTCATGCTTACTCAGCTTGGTGGATTTTTTTTAAAAAAAGGCCATCAAAGCAATGAATGAAGATAAAATAGTATTCCCCACATACTTCAACCTGGACAAAGCTTTAGACACAATTGCCCACGCTGGTAAGCTAAATAACCTGGAAATAAACCCCTACATCATCTGGTGAATTGCAGTCTGGCTCACAAACTGGATGCAGGAGATCAAAAATAGGAGGAGCTATCTCTACAAAGACAACATTCCCCAATGATGTCTTCCAGGGTTCAGTGTTGAGACCTCTACTGTTTGGCATCTATGTCTCTGAAGTAAAAGCCAATACTAAAGGGCTGTGGCTGACTAGGTTTACAGGTGACTAAAAGAACTAGGAGCAGTCATCGAATCCCAAAATGATTTAGCCGTCCTGCAGGAAGGTTTATCCCAAACAAATAACTGGTGCCAAAATCATCACCTGAAACTAAGTACCAAAAAATGTGCTGTCATATCTTTTGGGAAGTTATCTACCCTGAGTAACTACCAGATTGACAACAAGCCCTAACAGTTGATACAGTTGTTTAAGATTGGAAATATATGTAGACACTGGCCTAACTTTAGACTCAATTACCCATGAAAGGATAGCATGTTGTGTCTCAACCCAGGCAGCAGCAGGTGATTAGATAAATGTTTGAAGAAAAAAACTGATCTGCCACCTTACAATATAATTTGACCTGCATTTTTAGTTTGCACCCATTGTTTGCAGCTTGCTATTTTAGTTCTTATAACTAGTATATTACCTAATACAGCTATTTATACCTAATTGTCTTTATTTCATTTGTTAGTCAGATAATCCAGCTACAGACAAAAAGTTTTGATCAGATGCATCTGGGAAACACTGTAATGGTCAACTGATTTGTACAGACATACTTTATGCAAGTAGTAATTGAGGGAAATAAACTCAAGGCTACAGGACAAAATTTCATTAGAAGCACATAACCATCATGAAACGAACATTATTATCAGTTTGTGAGGAATAGGCCTAATTATATGGCATTAGTTTACTTCTTTTTCATTCAGTGCATTTAATTACTATAATAGAAATGTAGTCAGATTTTTGGACCCTGCTGTTATACGTTAATACCATAATTTCCAACATTCACGGTCAGTTCCATATTAACCAGCTGACTATATATTACTTAATGTATTATGGATTGCATTTGGTATTTTCCTCACTGCTTTCCTGACCACAGCCTGAAAATGATCCAAAAGAAGTGGAGCTCTACCTCAGTCAATAAATAGAATCAAAATAAATAAAATAATCAAGTCTGTTGCTTCCTAGGGTGGACATTACAGGAAAACAGTGAACCATAAAGGTATACTTTGAGATCAAACATTGTATTGTAACTCCCAAATCCAAAAACATTCATCATTTCCCTGGAAGGCCTACCTTGGAGGTCATTATTGTATTTACAAAATGGGCTATCTGTTAAATTATGTGCATTTGTTTTATTAAAAGTATATGCATTTTTTAAAATATTTTGATGTAAAATAATTCCTCTACCCCTTTACCTAATGTTTGACGAGTATGTAATTGCTGTTGGATGAAGTATTTTACACCCAAAATATAAGTTATGCAAATATATACACACAACATGCACACCTATGCACAAAGATGCTTGCAACTGCTGTTAATATTGTAGCTATATTCGTTAGTTCTTTCTCCTCATGCTCATCAAGTGTTTTTGCTTAAGAGGTTACTTAGTGAGGGCAAGGGAAATTGCAGGTCCCTGCAATTGCTGCAGACTTTCCTTATTATCATTATTATTATTATTATTTTCACACGATGACCTCTACATTTTGATCACATTTAGCAAGTGTAATCAAGATGGTGACAATTTCATTTTTCATCTGTGCTTCATGACACTTTTCTACATTGTTGTGAATTTTATTTATTTTATTTTATTTTACATTTGTTTACCGGGAAAGTCCGACTGGACACAAGTCCATTTTCAGTGGAGGCCCGAGGAGAAAAGCTCCAAAAATACAATACATAGGAGAAATTTCAGCACACAATAAAGTAGAAATTAATAAAAATTACATAAAGTACATAAAATCAAAGTTTAAAATACCTCATAATTTTTAAAGATAAAACCTGCAAAGTAGTAAACACATACATAATAAACATGCAAGGTAATAAAGATTACTCACATATGATAATTGGTTCAGGAAACAGGTAATGTTTGCTAACGATATAATAGATAGGTCTTAGTTCTATACAATAAATATGAACAGTAGAGACAACCTTTGAGGTCTGATTAGTAAAGGCTTTCCAGGAGAACTGGTATCACTTAACAGTATCCTCCTTACAATGCAGTGGTATGTATTAACCTGGGGAGTAACAGAAACATAGCCAGTTGTTTGAATATTGGGTTTTCAGGAGTTTTTTAAATTGAATAGTAAAGCTATTAGAAGTTATGTGGCTTGGTAGTGAATTCCAGATTCTTGAAATAGTGCAAGAAAAGAGGGACTTCCCAGCACCATTCTTATATTTGATGACATTTACGAGGCTCTGGTTACTAGATCTTAAGGTTCTAATGGTAGTGTAGGGTTGAATTGGATGCTGGAGTGCAGGGGTTTTATCAGGAAGTCAGTATAGCTTGTGTGCTATTGAGAGTTGATTGAGTAGCAGTAGTTGAGGCAGCTCAAGCCAGTTGAGCTGCTTAAGGGATAGACGGTGATGGGACCTATATGAGACTTCTGTAGCGAACTTGGCGATCTTGTTATAACAAGATTCCATTTTGTTTAAATCAGCCTGGCAGGGATTAGTCAGGATAGGGGAGGCATAGAGAAGGATGGATAAGAGATGAGTCCTTGCAATTATGGATTTGGTATCTTAAGTGATAAACTGTTTGTTCCTGTTGAGGAGCCCAAGCTTTTTGTTTAATTTCTTGATGGTTTGTGCTATATGGATGTCGAATTTCATTTTATTGTCAATTTCTATACCTAGCAGTTTAGTGTGTGGTTGGGGTGATTTGAATATTATCTTTGGAACTTATGCAAAAAGTATTGTTTAAGGGGGTGGAGGGAGAGACCTACCTGGGCTAAAAAGAATGTTTTTTTTTTTTTTTTTTTTGAGATTAAGAATAAGTTTGGTGTTAGTAAACCATGTTTATGCTAGAGTAAAATTATTTTGGGTTAGGGTTTGCAGTTCAGTTATTGTGGGGGCGGCACATATAAGGGTGGTGTCATCAGCATATTGTAATACTGAGGCAGTGAGTGTGGAGGAAGAGATCTGGTTGGTAAATAGAGAGAACAGCAGTGGACCAAGGATGGAGTTTAGGGACTCCTATGGATACTGGTAACAGAGGGGACAATTGGTTTTGCCATAGGACCGCTTGTTTCCGGCCTGATAAGTAACTGTTGAACCATGAGATAGAGGAGGAGCTAATGTTTAGGGTAGATAGAGTTTCAAGAAGCATATTCTGGTTAACCATGTCAAAAGCTTTTGAAAAGTCTAAGAATATGGATGATACAAACAAGCCCTTGCTTCTGTAGTGGTTTACTATGTTAGTAAAAGACAGTAGTACTGGGGTGGTGCTATGAGAGGGTCTGAAGCCATGCTGTGCTTTAGAAAGCAAGTTTTTTTGGAGGTACTGCATTAGTTGAGTATGAACAACTCTTTCTAATATTTTGGATAAAGGTGATAGAATTGCGATTGGGCAGTAGTTAGTGAGTTCCAAGGAGTTACTTCCTTTGTGTAGTGGTATAATATGTGATGTTTTCCATTAGATAGGTACCTTACACTCTGATAGAGATCTATTAGTGAGAATAGCAACAGGATAGGCTATAGCTTCTGCAGCTATCTGATGGAGATCTGCTGGTAGGTTATCAGCAGCCAGAGCAGTCGGTTTAAGTTTAATAAGGAGCTTAGAAATTACCTTGCTGGACACAGGGTCCAGAGAAAAGTTGGAGGTACTGTTTTGTGTATTGGGTTGGGTTAGGGTAGCTGTTGGTATGGGGCTATTAGCATTATTTTGGTCATTAGCAAGGATTTGGACTGCTTCAGTAAAGTATTTATTAAATCGTGTGGGAATGTTATCATGGTTGTTTACTAACACATGGGTTGGAGTTGTGGATTTTCCTGGTTGAAGTATAATATCTATTGTGACCCAGAATCTTTGAAGGTTGTAAGCATATTTCTCTTCCATGTTTTTATAGTAATTAGTTTTGTCAAGTTTAATTTGTTTTTGGCTTTGTTACAGAGTTCTAAGTAGATTTGTCTCAAAGTAATGGTTTTGTTTTTGTGGAATTGTATCCAGGCCTTATCCCTTTCTTTCATTGTAGTTTTAGTTTCTTTGGTTAGCCATGGGACATAATTTGTTTTTATTCTTATGGTTCTGGAAGGTGCATAATAATTTAAGAGTTTTAAGAAGGTTGAGTTAAAGTACTGCACAGCTTTATCAAGAGACAGTTGCTTCAGGGGGGTCCAATTACAGCATTTTAGTGCATTGATGAAGTTATTAGGTATAACGGTCTTTTTTTGTATGACTCTGAGGATAGTCTGGCTGATGCATTGGGATCTGTTCTTAATTATGTAGGTTGGCTGATGGTCACTTAGACTATCAGGAAGACAGCCAGATTGGTATGAGAGAAAGGGGTCAGATATAAGAATCCAGTCTGAGATGGACTGGCGCTTGGATGTTTTGTCAATTCTAGTGGGGGAAGATATAAGTTGGGTAAACCCATGAAGGTTAATGTAGGTAGTGGGATTGTGGCTGGAGCAGTTAAGGCAGTCAATATTAATGTCACCTAATACTATAGTTTCTTGTGGAAGGGAGTTTGAGATCCAGTCTAGCAGGTTTTCCATTGTAGTAATGTTATTACCTGGTGGGATATAGCCACCTACAATATTTATATGTTTGTTGGGGTTTGGTTTTAGTTTAGCAAGGATTAATTCTACATTTTTGACTTTTGGGGTATTACAATCAAATTGTTTGATGGTGAGATGATTTTGGAATAATATTGCTACACCCCCTCCCTTTTTCTCTACTCTGTCTCTACATATAATATTGTAGCCAGGGGCTGTAATCTCACTGTTGTCATATTCTGATTTTAGCCATGTTTCAGTTAGCAAAATGATATCTGGTTTATATAGAGCTAGTAGGGCATGAAGGTCAAGAATTTTGTTTAGTATACTTCTTACATTCAGGTTTAGGAAGAGGAGAGATGAAGTAGGTCTAATGGTATAGAGGATTTAGCTGATCTGGATATGGGTTGGTTGGTATAATGGGTCCTGGATTAGGGTGTACATCCCCACAGCAAGTGAATGTTTTGAGTAGGTGTAGATAGACTTTAGTAAGTTTGTATATTATTCTAGTATGTCTTTGAGAGGAGTGGTTGTTAGGTTTAACTGGCTGCTTATTGTGTAAGAAAGAGAAGGTATGGGAGGAGATAAGGTCGCATGGTGATATGGGGAAGTTTATTAGTTTTATAGGATTGTCTATTGCTACTGTTTGCCATGGCAGTGGGGTGCTGCCATGAAATTGAGTGTGGTAGGATGAGAGGATTGAAAGCAGGAGGAAAGTAGAAATTGTGAAAGGATAGATTATTGCTTTTAGTAGTTGGGTGTGTAGTGTATAGTACATAGTATTGGACCTGTTTTGTATTGTCCTCTCCTCATACACTAATACCCCAGATGAAGACCATGTGAATTCAATAGGGTATCCACTAATAGAGCATAATTTTATTTTCTGCACATTTTCTAAAAAAAATCAGCTGCTGCCACAAAAATTGTTTTAATATGATATTGGTAGACTTTTTGAAACTGCTTGATTCTTTTAGTCTTGCATGTGTTTAACAGAATATTTCTAAAGGTGATGTTTAGTTCAAAGGACCTGCCCTATCTGACATGGATTAAAGATAAATACCACTTTGTTATATAGCATATCTTTGAGGAAAGAACCAGTCTGTTCATGGCGGATTTAGGAATGACTCTTTGTGTAACTAACACTTGTTTGGTCCTCAGCTTAGAGAGGATTTTTTTTTTCAAATAGTGAGTAGTGTCAAATGGGTGGGGGGGACTGCCCAGGGTACCATTCAGCCTAGCAACATCTCTGAATACTAGACCGGAGTGTTGAAGTGATCCTGAGAGATATGCAAAACTAAAAATTATAAGACTAAACAACACTGGTGCAAATCTAAAATGACATTCATACATATGGTGCATGCTTAAAATTAATCTGACATAAGTATGTCTAGAACTTAAAGGATGCATTTTCACCAAAACACCATAAAGTAATATTTAGTAGAACATTTTTTTGTATTTGGGAACTTGTAGCATTCCAGCAAAAGATCCATTATGCTGCCTGTTATAACTTGGATTTATTATTATACAGAATGTTCAGTCTGCTTTTGTTATTTGTAAACTGTTTCATTACTTGCAGTTCCAAGCTAGATGACTTTTCTTGAAGTAATTATTTACCTGAGAACTCATTTTATGAAAACTGTAGCAATCCTATCCACCTATTGGAGGAAGATGATGGCCAACATTGAGGGATGGAAATTTTAGATTTACAAAAGCATAATAGAAGATTTGCTCTTCAGCTGTGTACATCAAGGCTTTTGAAAGCGAGAAACAAGAAAGTTGCCTAAGTTAGCACATAGGTGTTGCAGCCAAAACTCATCTAAATGAAACCATTTGCAGCTCTGTATCTTAGCCTGTAAAGTATAATGGCTGAACAAGGAGAACAACCAATCCTGTGGCAATGGGTGCCCTGCTGACTGAAAAGTTAGTCTAACAACATATAAAAAGTTAAATAATGCAAACAGCTTTAATTGTAGCTGATAGATATTACTGAAATCAAAATAGTTGATATATATCCCTGAAATCAAAATCCTAGCTTCAAAAAATAAACACAGCCAAAATATAATTTATTGAGGCAGCCAACTATGCAGGTTATGCAGATAAAATAGTTACATACTATAAAAGGAAGTAATAGCTCAAGTATGCAGATGCAAAAAAAAAAAAAACAGATTGAATGCCTTCATGCCCTTCAAAGCAAAATAATCAGTGGCTAGTAGGTTTGACAGAAGAGTTGTGCAGGCAAGATATACTATTATATTTCTTCAAAACCAGACTGAATTATATTTAAAGCTCTCATCTTTGAGAATAAAAAGAAAAAATTGTACAGGCCGTCAGGGAGGAGAGAAGAGTTGTGCAGGCAAGATCATAGGTTGATACTAGGCTATCTGCCCTAGGGCATTTACAAGCCTAGCCAGAGTGTTTGGCTTTCGCCATCCTTCTTAGATTAGTTGACTGTGCCTTTGTATAGTAGGTCACAGAAGATAGCCCATTTAAGGTTAGTTTACCATGCCTCTGTCTAGCCGTGACACAGAAGAGATCCCAGGGGTAAATTTACGATCTCCCATCCAAACGTCAAGATTCTTCTTGAAGAGGGTCATTGAGGGGCTCTGTCTGACATGGATTGGGATTTTGTTCCAGAGTGAGGGGAGCCTCTGGGATATGAATCTGTCCCTCCAGCATGTTCTATTTATTTCTGTGCTGAGGTGTAAGTCACTGGAGCGTGTAGTTCTGATGGATTTGGATTTCTTGAGGTGGAGCATGTCCATTAATTCTGGGTTGGACATGACTTTATACGTCAGGCACAGATCGCCTCTGAGTAGGCGGTAAGCAACTGGGTAGAGCTGGAGTTTCTTTAGCCTAACTGCTTAGGGCATCTGTTTGAGTCCCTTGATCCTCTTGGTGAGGTACTTTTGGGGTCTTTCTAGTTGTAGCAGGTGTCGGGTAAGGTACATGCCAAATGGGACATTGTATTCAATTATGGGCCTGATGAGTGATGAGTAGAGGGGCACAATGACCTCTCTTGATCTAGATGTGAACCCCTTCGTGATAAGATGGGCTATATAGAATGTCTTTCTAACCACTTTGACAATGTGATTGTCAAAGGAGAGATTGCAATCTACTTGGGTCCCCAAATCCCTAATTACTTCTTCCGTACTTAATGGATTACCACCTATGTGGTAATTTGTGGGCACTTTGTTTTTCCCAAAGGGGATGACTATGCACTTTTTGGCATTTAGCTTTAGGCCATGGCTCTGGCACCAGTTATCCATCTCTGTGAAACCTTTTTGGAGGATACTTGTGTCAGCCGGCGAGTCAATTATGGCCCCCAGTTTGCAGTCATCTGCAAACTTTGTCAGCCATAGTCCTCCTGTGTTAGCCTGTACCTCAGAGAAATATATACCGAACAAGAGAGGTCCCAGGACTGAGCCTTGTGGGACGCCACTTGTAACTGGTTTAGAGTCTGACATGGCACCTGCAATTCTGACCATGTGGGTTCTATCCCTAAGCCAGTTTGCAACCCATCTTGTGACATAGGGGTTGATATTTAAGCTGGTGAGCTTATTTATGATGCCCGAGTGGGGTATTGTGTCAAAGGCTTTTGCAAGGTCAAGGTCCACTATATACTATTATATTTCTTCAAAACCAGAGTGAATTATATTTAAAGCTCTCATCTTTGAGAATAAAAAGAAAAAAAATGTACAGGCTGTCAGGGAGGAGAACACCCCCACCCCCATAGACACACACTTTCTTTGGTAAACCAGATGTGTCTCAAACCAATAAACATGGCTCAATTCACTGCCCCAGGAAGGCACTTTCCATTATCAGGCAAATTAGTACATAAATGGATTGTTTGCATTGTGTAAATGTACCGTTGGAATAGGCTTTAAATGACCAAACTCTTCTCAACAGCTTACTATGTCAGAATTGTCACTTTCCATTTAGCAAATCAAGGAACTACAGAGGATTTGGCTTAATCAATGTGAGGTCAAACACAGAAGTTGGACCTAGTTGGGTTCACTGAATCATCAGAAAAAGCTGGCTGTCGTGATAAATTTGTGGAGTTGCCTACAGACTGATCTTCCAATCTACCCACTGGCCCAAGCAATTTAGTTGACTAAGTGCAGAGGTGAGCAGATCTACATCATTTTCTCATAAGACTGCAGTGTTCCAGGTATTTCTGGTGCTTGCTAAGATGAAGATGAAGATAAGGAACAGGGTGGCATGCAAGTTTTTGGATGTCCTAAAGGGTCTCCTATGTATCATCAGGGAAAAAAATGACTATGAAGAGTGCCTTAGTTAAAACAATACCTCTTCATGTACCTTTTGCAAGGTGAAGAACCTACCATGAAGTAATGACAGTAAGGATGCATAGAGTGATGTATTTTATTCATTTATTTATTTAACATTTGTTTACTGGGAAAGTTTGACTTGGAATGAGACACTTTTCGTAGAGGCCCAGGTAAAAATGCTTCAGACACGTCTGTGTACCCTGTGAGGAAACCTAAGCACCCAGAGAAAACCCACACAAATGCAGGGAGGACATGCAGACTCCACACAGAAGGCACCCCAGCCAAGAATCGGACCAGAGAACTTGTTGCTGTGAGGTGACAACATTAACTGCTGCACCACTGCACTGTCAAACCCCATAATGTTGCAAGTTCATTCACTGTGCAACAGCAGAGGAATATGGTTTTCTTTTCAACCTTGGCATATTATTCAACATAAACTGCACTCACCTTTAGCTGTCTGTGGTTTTAAAGACATCCTGTTACCTAGAGAAATTTTTTATTGAGAATTTATTGTAAAGCATAGTGAGACTGGATATTACGTATTGACATGCTGTTTGGGTCATATATTTGATAAGGAAGATGTACCTATTTATGGAAACTCACCAACTGCGTGTTCATAGGTTACTAGGCTAATAGCCCTAGAACCCTTACGAGCCTAGCCATATTTATCCAGAGTTGCACCACTTGTCAGTGGTTAGGTGAGATGTTTGCAGAGGTAAGGGTCTATGGTAGTTAATACTGACTTCCTGTGTCCTGGAGGGACATTGGTGCCACCAGAGGAGTGAATTTGCAGTCACCCATCCATTACTCTAGGTTGCTTTTGAAGTGGGTCAGGGAGGGGATCTTTTTCAAGTGAATTGGAAGCATGTTCCAGAGAAGTGGCAGTTTCTGGGAGATATAGCTATCTCTACAGCATGACCTGTTCATGTCACAGGCTAGGTTAAGATCCATGAATCAAGTGACCCTTGTGCAATTTGATTTATGAATGTGTAGCCCTTTTGTCAGGGCTGGGTCAGAGACTGCTCTGTAAACCAGACACAGGTGTCACCTCTTAGCAACCTGTAGGAGACAGAATACAGTGGCAGGGCTTTCTGTCTTTCCTCGTAGGATTTGTTTTGTGTACCTTGTAATTTCTTGATGAGAAGCCTCTGAAATCTCTCCAGTTGTTGCAGATTTCTGCTGAGGTATGTGCAAAAGAGAACATTGTACTCAATTACTGGCATGATGAGGGCCGCATATAATAGAATTATAACATCCTTATGTCTAGATGCAATGCATTTACTTATAAGATGTGCCACATTGAAGAATTTCTTTAGTACTGTGGATATGTGGTTGTCAAAGTTCAGATTGCTATCAGCCTGAGTACCCAGATCACATTACCACTGGGTCCACCCTTAGAGGGGTGCTTTCTATAATGTAATTAGCAGAGTTGTCAGCTTTCCCAAAGGGAATAATAATGCATTCTTTTATATTTTGCTTTATTCCATAGCTTTGGCACCAATGATTTGTCTGCGTTAACCCTGTAAGCAGTATGTTAACATTGTTGGGGGACTCAGTGATTGCTCCCAATGTGCAATCATCAGTGAACTTGGTCAGCCGCAGGCCATACAGGTTTGCCTGGACTTCTAAGAAATAAATTCCAAACAATAAGGGGCCCAACACAGAACCCTGTAGTACGCCACTGGTGACCGGTATTTTGCTACAGGTGTAGTCACTACTTAGATAGTATGTGTCCTGTCGGTGATCCATTTGGCTAGCCATCTGGTAGTGTAGGGGCTAATTTCCAAGTGGGAGAGTTTCTCTATAATACCTGAGTTGGGAATTTAGGGATTGTGTCAAATACATTAGCTAGGTCAAGGTATGCAGTATGCACTGTCTTTCCCATGTCCAGAGCTTTGGTGATTTTCTCTAAGAAGTGAACCGTCTTTAACAATTCCAAACTGGGTTGGGTCCAGAATCTGGAAATTACCTATTTCCTTATTAACAAGATCCATAAGGATTCTTTCCATAACCTTGCAGATGAGGCTAGTCAAGCTTATGGACCTATAATTCTCTAGGTTGGTTAATGGTCCCCCTTTGTGCAGAGGGATCACTTTTGCTGTCCTTCATTCTGCTGGAATATAAATAATTTGCAGGCTGTGGTTAAACAGGGATCCAAATGGGTCTGCTAGGTTATGTTTTATGTTATTAAATGGTAACCTGGGATGTTGTCTGGTCCCACTGATGCCATATTTTTAGCCTTGGAGAGCACCGAGATGACCTGCTATCCCATGTTAGTGAGTACGATGTTCAGGACATTTGGGCCTCCTGTGGGTGTGCTGACTAGCTGTTCCAGAGCATTTGCAATGACAAAGTCCAAGAACCTCTAAGCCAACATGTTTGTGGTCATGTATGTTTCCCAGTCAATGATAATGATAATTAAAATCACCCATGAGTAAGGTGTTGGGCTGTATGGCAAGTGACTGCAGTGACTCCAGGTATGCAATATGCTTTTCCTGGTTCATGGTGCAAGATCTATAGCTAGCTATGATGTGGTAGGGGGCTTTGCCTGTAGTTAATTGGACATGGAGTATCTCAAGAGAGTCAAAGTGTTTGACCAGTCTCAAGTTGTACTTATCCTTAATAAAGATGTATAAACCTCCTTCTTTGGTTCTTTCATGCTCAGTTTGTGGTGAGAACGTATGGAAGGTAATGTGGCCCTGCACGGTCAGGGTGCTCTCTGTGCCTTTGAACCATGTGTCGGTGACTGCACAGACATCAGCATCTTCCCAAATAAGGAGTGCTTCCAGTGAGTGCATTTTATTGTTTAGACTCCTAGCATTTAGCAGCAGTACCTTCAGTTTATCTAGATATGATTTTATTATGATGGGAGGTTGGACATTTTGACACTGCCTGAAAAAGTCACTATAGGGATGGCTAATGCGTTTACCAGTATCTGAAACTTTAAAAGAGACAGGTGCAGACTATCTCTGGCAAAGCAGTGTGGCCTGTCAGCCATGTCTTCCCAGGCTGACAGATATTGGATTCCCTTGGACTGACACCAGAAGCTTAGCCAATTGTTAAAGTCAATCATTTGTTGTTTGTATTGTGGCATCATCCTTGCCGAAGGTAGAATGCTGATTAAGGTTAGGCTTATACCTGCCTGTGACACATAGCATGAGAGCTCAGACATGTTTCTGTTCATATAATCCAGTGAGATACAGCTGAAGTCATTCACTCCCACATGGACTATGACAGAGTCAAACCGGTACTTGTGGTTGAGTGGCTTGAGTGCTTGAGTGACTTGTTGGATCCTGGCACCTGAAAGGCAGCTAACAGTAACCTGCTCCTGGTGAGGGGAACATCCATGTGTCTCACAATGGAGTCACCTATGACCAATACATTTGGTATTATGGTGTTACTCCTTATGGGCTTATTAGTTGAGACATTGGCGTGTGTGTTATTATGTGTTGTGGTTATTTTTTTGCATTGTTATGTGTCAAAGTGCTTTCCATTTGGGAGACCTCTGATCTTTTTGTAACTTACTAGTGAATACCTCCTCATATGTGGAGGTATGTGTCATGTCCTTATTTGGTGTGGGAAGTGTGTGTGTGCTGACAACCTGTTTGGCATTCTATTTGTCCTTATGTGAGAGTCTTGCCTCCAATTTCACAGTGTAACAACATCTCTCACATAATGTATTTGTTTGTTTCAGGAGTAAGTGGTTGTCAGCATACATGATACAATTGCTACATTGCCTCAGGATGCCCATGTCTATCAGGCTGGCCAGACAGATGATGGAAAGCTGCCCATCCATGATAGCAGTCTCTTACTTTATGTTTTATAAGGGAAGGAAATAGGTTAATTTGAAAAGACTGTGCTGATAGTGTCGAGGCTACAAGAGCGATCTATACTTTGTGTAAGCCAAGGTTGATCAATAAGGCAACGCTGTTCAGAGTGCAACTGAGTTGCTCTTAGAGCAGCAGAAAAGCTTGGAAGGGTTTCATTGACAACCTTTTAGGGAAAAACTGAGCTTCTAAGCTTTTGCTTCTATACAGGGCACTGCTAACCTCTGCTGCATGAAGAACAACACTCCACAACAGTGAGGCTTAAATAGGAGCAAAGAGAAACAAGTTTTAAGCTAACTACCAATCAGGAAAGCACACAATAAGCCTTCTATCACCAGTCCCCAAGACAGGGTAGATTAGCCCAATTCTGCCTCAAGGGTGCAGATAAACACCTTCTTCATGTAGAATAACTGGTTTGGAGCCCAAGTGCAACAAGACTGCACAAACTACGTACAACAACCTTACAACTAACAGATGCAATGTAATGCAGTAAAATTAACTTATTAAAGCAAGAGCAGACAGTACATTTTTTGAAATTGCGCAAGTACAGTTACAGTATATGAGAAGTGCAAAAAAAAAACTTAGAGCCCTTTTGTGTGCTTCCTAGCTCAGACAGACCAGGTAAACACCTACTGCCACTAGATGAAAAATTCCAGTCCTCTTAATGTAAAAGCACAGTAAAGGAGTATCCAGAGAGAAATGTGACCAGAAACAAACTTAAAAGAAACAAAATGGTATCACACACAAACCTAAAGATATAGATACAGCAGTGTACTTTAAACAGCTGATAAAAGTGTGATTATTCAATAAAAGTACTTTGCTTTATATAAATGAGTGAAGAGCCACTCAATTGTACAGAAATTATAAAGTCACTAAAAACAAGATAAGCTGAATAATAAACACTCCAGCCAATAAAACTATATGCAATGTATTTATTTATTTATTTTACATTTGTTTACCAGGAAAGTCTGACTTGGAATGAGTCAATTTTCAGTGGAGACCCAAGGAGCAACACTCCTGATGCATGTCTTTGTAATGTGGGAGGAAAGTGGAGCATCCAGAGGAAACCCACACAAACACAGGGAAGATGTTTAGACTCTGCACAGAAGGCACCTCAGCTGAGAATAGAACCAGAGAATCTCTTGCTGTATGGTGACAATGCAAACTTCTGCACCACTGTGCCATCCAATGCAAAATCCCAAGTGTTTCCCCAACTTAAACAGATCACGCTACCTCCCAGTGCACTAGAAAATCCGCTGACCTCTTCATGTAAATGCAAGTGCTTGCTAGAGGGTAAAAATATATTGTAAACATTTTAAAGCATACAGATGGATACTTACAAGTGCAATGAATAACTCTTTCCAGAGGACAACATGTAACCAAACTATGTGGGGGGCTTCGCCCCCTACACCTTCCAATGTGGGGGACTGATTTCTGCAGTGAGTTGTCTTACAGATCAGCTCAAATTGTATATCTGTGCAGGTCTCCAGCACCTGCTCCCTGTCACAAACTGTTAGCGGTAAGTTTAGATAACAAACTGCTCCTTTCCCCCACACCACTCCTTACTATATGTACTAATTCCAGGATTGCACTACAGTGGGGAAAAGGCCATATATAATTTTCAACAAAATGAGTTTCAGTGAAATGAGTTTTCAGTGAAGTGAGCTTTCAGTGAATTGGTCTCAGTCATTTAAGTTTCAATGAAATGAGTTTTCAACGAAATGAAGTAGACCCATATATATATATATATATATATATATATATATATATATATATATACGTGTGTGTGTATATATATATATATATATATATATATATATATATATATATATAGAGAGAGAGAGAGAGAGAGAGAGTTTAGTCTTACTTTCTTCACCCAGCAGGGAATCACAAGCAGTGCTTTTAGTTTATTCAGGCTTGAAATCTTTTCAGAAAAAGACAAAGACTCAATGACCTGGTTCCCAAAACAGAACAGCTGCCACATGATTTAATAAATTTGATGCCATACTATGGAGTCATAGCATGTGCTAATGCTATTTTCACCCTTGCAAGACCCCTCCCCCCCAGCTATGACAAACCAGACAACCAGTTTTTTTAAATGCATTTATCACAGAGGCCCATTAGGCACTTTCTGAAATGTGAATGAAGGAAATAAAACATTACCTTGGTCAACATAATGCACCATTAAAATGCTTTCTAATGGGCATGACAGAAATGGCCATAATCCACAACTTCCCCTGAAAATGGTGCCAATTTCCAATTTCAAGAAGTACAAGATTATGGTCTTTGAATCATGCCTACAGTGTGATTTCTGCAGTGAGTTGTCTTACAGATCAGTTCAAATTGTATATCTGTGCAGGTCTCCAGCACCTGCTCACTGTCACAGCTTGTTAGAGGTAAGTTTAGATAACAAACTGCTCCTTACACCTTATCAGAATGCAGTGCTTAATAGATATGCATGCCTGTTGACATAATTTGCCTAAATATTTCATAGATAAACCTCATAACCTTGGATGTATACTTCAATGTTCTAGTCTACATCATATAAGTTTGTTCATGCTTTCACTGGTATTCATATTACAAAAAGCTAACAGCAGGACTGTGCATGCCTGCATGTGTTTCTGGTTTGTAGACATTACTGGCAACAAGGCAGCCCATAATATCAGTATAATCTGCCCCTTGTACATACCTATCTAATGTATGTCTGTATTAGTCGATGGTGATGAATGCAGCAGTCTTATGACTACCCATATATTATCCCCCATCATAGTGCAGTAGGGCTTTTTCACTGGTATTTGCCCAGGAAACTCTGTCTCATGGTAGCAAGGATGCTTGCTTCACCATATACATAGCTGTTGGCATACACACTTGCTGTATGTATTGCCATATTTGTCCTTACAGCTATCATATGGAGTAACTCCACAGCTATCTCTTTGATTTCTGCATGGTCTACATGTTACCCCTTTGTAGCTGTCATTTTATATGCCCTGATAGTATGTAGTCTATAACTCTGTATCCTGTTTTCATGCATGCCTGATGTCTAAAGGATAAGGTAGATGGTAGAGTCTTCACAATTTCAGCCCAGCTGAAAATAATGACCTGCTTTAAGCACTAAAGATACATGGATGACATCTGCTAGGGTTGCTGAACAGGCTTTATGTGACCAGGTATGACAAGCAGTGGTGCGTGACATAAACATAGATGTGATTATTTATTACAGGAGTGTGGTAAGCAGGTTACCAACATGATATGCAATACCAAGAAAAATGCACATTCCATAGCAGTTGACAGATCAGCCATGGGCATGTAGGGCAATGAACACCTGCCAGCAAGTGGTGTCACTATGGGGGAACTCTGATTCTGAGATGATTCGTGGAGAGGTGGACACTGTTAGCTGACCAAAGCAACTGCTGATTATGTATTTTGTTAGGTACATCAGGAATCCAGACATGTCAGGATGATGGCAGATATAAGTTGGATTTGTATTGTACATATTGCATACACATAGAATGCATTTCACAGGACCATAGGGGGTGGCACAGGCATCTATGCTCACTTCCGTGTGAATTTCTTTTTTATGTATATTCACAAAGGAGAGCACTACTGTGGTGACACTTTTTGAGGCTCAGATATAACAGTCTGGTGCTTGCTCCTGTGCTGAGATTGATGAAAATGATGAGACACAGTCTGATGAAGCAGTTGCACTGTTTGTCTCAACTGTGGGTATGGATACATCCTCAGTAGAAGGCAAAGATAAGGCCAAACCCACAGCAGCATGTTTGGCAGCACAGAGGCATGCTCACTGCCCCCAGTGGGGGATGGCTCTTCCATGACTCCTATCACCAGCAAAGCTTTCTTTCTGCAGGTGAAGTGTTGGAATCACCCATTGCATTTAAAATAAATTATTGTTATTTCAAGGGCTCACAGATGTATCCAAGAATATTACATGTCACAGGTTGGCTCTGGCATATAGGCAGCACTCAGAATTAGTCATCAGATATAGGACAATATCACGCTGCACAATCTTATGCAAGCTAGTCCATCATGGAGCTCATTGTGTTGGGTTGCATCCATAAGGAGACAGAGGCCAAGGATGTCATAATGATTGGTCTCCTGTGATCTCTGCTTGCACATAGCACTTCCATGTCCATTTCTTTGAAGAGGATTTCCAGAGCCATCATAACCACACAGTGTTGTCCGTGATGGGTGTAGGACCTGAACTGGGCATCCCTTTACAGAGTCTTTCATTATATACACTGCCCTCATCTGCATCTGAATGTGTACCATGGTTCATCAACCCTCAGTATGGAAGGTCATAAATCTCATCTTTCTTTATCAGGAAGCCTTGAGTGTGGATCTCCTCCAGGTCACAGCCCCTTACTTACACCCCATCCCTGTCCGGGGTTCCACAAGTCATAGGATAAAAAGCCACCCTAGTGGCTGCAGATCACAGTCATACTGAAGTTGTGTATGACACAGAGTATCTTTTCTTATGGGATTCCTCTCTCCCCAGCAGGCCATGGTCACATAGTGAGACCACATCCCATCACAAGAAGTCATACTATATGAGTCAGAATTCTTGCCCATTTCAAGACCCTCATCTGATACTCCTGTGATATGGTCCTGTGTAGGCAGACATATGTCATTGCGGTTCTAACCACATGTGAACCTGATTTTGACTGTGACCCACTTTTACCCCCTTTTCTGGTTAATAAATATGAAAATGTCTGATGCATAGTGTGAATTAACTAGGCACTAGCCATCACAATTTGATACCTACACTGCATGCTCCATGTTTGATGTCTATGACTCTAATTTGTCACTGTGTGCTCGTCCACGCCCATAGATCTGAGCAAGGCTTGGCTGACTCACCGGCACTGCTAAGGTCTCTACCCATTGACATCGGGGAAGGTTGTGAGGCTGCTCTTTTTGATGTTCAAACAAACTCTCCGCAGATGATGGTGCTGCTATACCTTCTGGGTTTGCCATGTGTGTGTTCACAGTCCAATCATACCAGTGTTCTAGAACTGGCCTGAATGTCTCCTCACCACCGTACTATGAAACACACAGCATGCTGTGATCATCCTTTCAGTTGTGGCTAGTTTATTCTGGGGTGACTCTCTCCCTGACATGCTGAGGCAGTAGAAGTGGGTATTGAGAAGGATAAACATGTTCTCTGTAATGGTGTTGATATGTGCAGGCTCAGTGTCATACTGCTGTTCAGACTTACTCTGTGAGTTTTGTATGGGTGTCATCTGCCAGGGCTCAAACGGGTATCCATTGTCACCTGAAACAGAATGTTAATTTGTAAAAGGGTTGTTACCCATGGGCACACTGGATATACATCCATATAGTTTCATGTTAGCCACAGTGCCTCCACTTACCAACTACATGGCCTTGTGTGACTTCAGTATGCAAAAAGTGGTAATAAAGCTGAGATCAGTACCAAATAAGTGAATTATTCAAACTGTTGGCGGTGCTGTATGTACACATTGCTAATAATCCTGCACATCACACACTACTTGGTAGTTTATGGAATGTTTCCCTTCCTGTTCACAAACCTTTGCAACTTTGAGCAAAGTGGGGCCTTTATTGCTATAGATGTGCAGTCTATGGCATTCAATATATCAGGGAGGCATGGGATATCACAAAAGATGTGCATGGTGTTTACACTGCCCTATGGTATACTAGGAAATTTATAACCCTGTATATGAAAAAAAACATTGTACAGAGGTACTTGTTGAATATTCCAGAGGTGGAGGCCTGTGATGTAGGCAATATGTCCCCTGTTGGTTGCTGGAAATTCCTTGTGACAAATATAGAAAGAGCAACACATACTTTGTTGTCTAGAATTATAAGCAGGTGTGCATTCATATTAATTCCATGTGTGGGTGACATGTTAAACACGACTTGTTTGATGTCCAAGTCAACTCCACTGTCATAAATAATCTCTTTATATGTGAAAGTGTGATATATCAACCACTAAGGGCACTGTTTACATTGGAATAATTCAGTAAAGTAATGCACATATGAGGAACCTCTTGCCTGCTGTGTATGTTACTGTGGACTATGAACAAAAACAAAAAAAAGTGTAAAAGTGGAAAGAGAAAATCTTTTATTGATACAAATGCAAGGAAAGTCATTTGAATAAATATATGTTGCATGTGATTGTTTGGCAGTTAGGGTAGAAGATTAAGGAGCTGTTAATGAGCTGTTTCCTGTGGTCCAGTGGTTGTTAGGTTCATAGGTATATACTACGCTAATGACCATCAGGGCCTTTATAAGACTAGCTGTGCAATCCTGCCCAGTTGCATCCCTATGTATCATGGGCATTTACTAGAAGGGAGTATGTTAGGAAGTTTTTAGAGGTTACACGGGAGGGTATGTTAGTTTGGAAATTATTGTCTGCCTCTTTCTATCAGAGTATAGGGGTTTGACCCAGGGTGAACTTCCAATTTGCCATCCATTGGTCAAGGTTACACTTAAATAGGGATAGGGATGGACTCTACTTCACATGGATGGGGAGACTGCTTCTGATCGTGGGGATACCCTGGGACATATATGTCTGACTAACATGTCTTATTTATGTCACAAGCAAAATTTAAATCCTTGGATCTAGTGATTCTGATGCAGTTCATTTTATGGATGTTCCAAAGGTCCATCAGAGCTGGATCCAAGGATGGCTTGTATGCCAGGCATAGATCGCCTCTCAATAACCTGTAGGAGACAGAGTATAGAGACAGAGCTTTAAGGCAGTCTTTATAGGACAATGTGTTTATACCATGGATTCTACTGGGTAGGAACCTTTGTGACCATTTCAAATGTTGCATATATCTGGTTAGGTACATGCTGAAGCGGGCATTATACTCAATGATGGTTTTGATAAGTGCCAAATAAAGTGGCACTATGAGTTCCTTGGACCTGGATGCCTTGCTTTTACTTATAAACTGGGTGACATAGAATGATTTTTCTTTCTACCTTGGCTACATGTTGGTCAAATACAGGATGACTGTCTACATATGCTTCCAGATCCCTGACTACTGATTCAGCTCTTAGGAGTGGCGTATCAATGGAGTAATTAACCTGGCTGGCAGTTGTCCCAAAAGACACTATAATGTATCTCTTTTCATTGAGTTTTAATCTGTGACTTTGGCACCAGTCATTTTTCTGTGTGAGTCTCTCTTGTGAGATGTTTGTGTCATTGGGGAATCTGTGATAGCTCCTAATTTGCAGGCTTCTGCCCTTGACATTAGCCTTTAACTCAGAGAAGTGGATGCCAAATAGGAGCGGTCCCAGCACTGAGTCTAGAACTACCCCTTTTGGTGACCAGCCTCTCAGTGGAGGTGGTATCACCAATCCTGACTTCCTGGGTCCTGTCTGTAAGCCATCTGGCAATACAGAAAATTATGTTGGGATTTATGCCAAGTTTGATGAGATTGCAAATTCCACCTGAGTAGGGTACTGTATCAAATACCTTAGCCAGATTCACTTAGGCAGTATACACCATTGTACCCTTATTCATTGTCTTGGTTACCTTCTCAAAGCAGTCCACCTGGTTTAGTCGGCATGGTCTTCTCTAAACAAATCCAAACTAGGTTGGGTCCAATGTCTGGAGGTGGTATATGTTTTTGTGGATCATTTACATGGTAATTAGTTTCAAGACTTTTCATATTAGATTAGTCAGACTAATAGGTCTGAAATGAGATGACAATTGCAGTCCTCCATTCTTGTATAACAAAGCTCATTTTGAGGCTATAGTTGTAAAGTGACTCAAGTGGTCCTAATAAGACATGTTTCAAGCTATTTAGGAGGCGTCCTGGGATATTGTCGGGGCCCACTGAGGCTGTGTTTTTGGCCTTATTGAACATTGCCAGGAGATGTTCCCTGTTAATAGTTAAGGGGAGCTATGCTATTAGATATTTCATGGAGGGAGATGGGGGTGGGGGTGGGTGGGGGATGAAGTTTGAGCTGAATTTGTCAACCAGCAAAATCACTATGTCACTCTGATCAGTGTAGGTGGCACCATTGACCACCAGTTCAGCACACTGATGTGTGCTGCCTTCGAGGTTTCAGGCATAGTTGTAGAAGGTCTTGTGGTTTTCTTTAGAATGTGATGCTATTTTGACCTCATACATGGCCTTGTTGGACTTAATTAGTCCTCTTAGTTTCCAGTTTAGTTTAATTAGTGAGCTCATATCAGTATAGGAGTTGCTCTTCCTAATTTTAGCCATGACTTTTTCCCTTTTATTACATACCCTATTATGGGTATTACTCCACCAGTGTGGCTTGTTTTTAGAGTTTGTTTTGGGCTTACTTCTAATAGGCACAGCAGCCCTCATGGTTGTACAAGGTCTCTGTGAACAATTCTGCATAGGTTGCTGTGAACCTGGGATTGAGATGGGCACTGAATTTTTACAAACTAAACCTTAATAGGATGAAACTTGCTTTGGAATAGTTTCTAAGCATTACAGGGTTTGCTGGGATTACTGAGTTGATTTTTATTTTGAATGAAATAACTTTGTGTTCTAACCTCATCAGTAAGGTTGTGACACTGGCGGAGGGGGTTGGGGCTGCAGCACTCCAACAGATGTATACAGACACTGGAAATGCTCAAGTCGATGAAGTAGAAGTTGATAATATTCCACAATATTCACAAAACATTCAGGTATAGCTACCCTTCTTCAGTGTGATAACAAAAGGCATAACACCTGTTGGATTTATTCTGTGTATTTGCAGATCTGGTTTACCTTCAAGTTGGTACTTTTCCTGTTATTAGGCTGCAGCACTCTCCCATATTGGTGACTACCAGGTCCAGTATATTTGAATCTCAGTTGGGTGTGTGCACTATCTGTTCAGGGATTTGTGTTAATAAAGTCCAAGAATCATCGTGCCTGTGTGTATCAGACAGTGTATGGTTCCCAGTCTATGAAGGGGTAGTTAAATTCTTCCATGAATAGGGCATTTAGTTTAATTATAAGTGTCTCCTGTAGGTCTAGGTACATGCTATGGGATTCTAAGTACATAGAGGGTGACCTATAATTTGCCAGGATATAGTATGGGACTTTCTCTATGGTGATTTGCACATGGATAAATTCCAGGGCATTTTCCTGTTTAACTAATGTAGAGTTATTCTTATTGCTAATATAGATTAAAACTCCACCACCGTGTGCCCATGTCTGTGTACTTCATGGTCTTAATGTGTGGAAGGAACTGAAGCCTTGTGCTGCCAGAATACTCTCTGTGGATTTAAATCATGTCTCAGTAACAGCACAGATGTCTGTATTCTCTAAAGTAAGAAAAGCTTGTTGGGCATGGAGTTTCTTGATTAGGCTCCAAACACTGAGCAGTAACACCTTTAAGTTTCTCTGAGTTTTATTTTCTATGTTGGTAGGTTTGCCAATTTGGCATTGTCTAAAAAAGGTGGTAGATAAGGTTTTAGCCAATATTAGGAAGCCTAGGAGAGACATGTGCAGACCATCCTTTGCAATGTGGTTTGTTACACATGTCCTCCCATGCCAACAAATATTGAATCCTCCTGGAAAGACACCGGAAACTAAGCCAATTATTGAAGTCAATCAGCTTTTGTTCATACTGTGGCATTATCCTTGGTTAAGGTAGAATGCTGCTCAATGCAACAATATACTTGCCTGAGACACATTCAGACAGATTAACAATGTCTCTCTTCATATAATCCAGGGAAGTACATTTACGGTCATTAACGCCCACAAGAACTATGATAGAATTATAATGATACTTGTATATTGACTTGAGTGGGTGTGCGCATAGCTTGCCAGATCCTGGCTCCAGATAACCAATTAATCATTATCTTCTCCTTGTTCAGTCTGGCAAGTGGGGAATCTGTATGTCATACAATGGAATCCCCAGTGACAAGAGTCCTGGGTAATGTGTTAGCTCGCCCTATGGGCTTTGCTCTTGGAGCTCCACGGTTGTGTGGTGTTTGTTGTTGCTTTTGGTGAGTGCTTTAGAGTCTGCTGAGGATAGGTGATGCCTTTTATATTCTTAGAAGGTCTTTGTGGTTTAGGAAGATTGCTTTTTAGTGCCTCAGCATAACTTTGGATAGGTGTGTGATTAACACTATGTGTGGTGGATGCAGTGTGCATGTTCCTGACAACCTTGTATGTATGCAAGATTTTTGCCTCCAGTAAAACTATGTATGCGCATCTCTCACATTCTGTGTTTATTTCTTTAAGGATTAAATGGTTGTCTGTGAACATGAGACAGTTGCTACATTGTCTTAGAATGTCTATACCAGCCAAGCTGGCTGTTTAATCATTTGCAAATTGTATAGTCATGTTGCCCAGACTGTATTTGGGTGGGCTACTGTAGGTTGTAGACTGGTTATGCAGAGGTCTCCCTGGGAGATTTCTGGGGTTTGGCACACCAGACTAGGTTAGATTGTGCTAAGATTTGATAGTAGTAATGTTTAATATGTAAACTAGCTGCTCTCAGTTTGTCCTCATAGAGTGGCTTTATTCTAGTCACCCTAAATTACATGTTTTAGTTCTAAGGGAAGGTTTATAGAGAAAAATTACTTTCCGGGCATTTGTGTGTATATAGGGTACTGTTACCCTCTTGATGTAATAACACCAAGAAAGATTGGTTGTGATTGTAATGCTACAACAGAAACTACAATGACTAGGCAATTTCAAGTATCAGGCACTTTTAGAATGATTTAAAGGAAAGATAAACAAAAGAAAAGTAAAACAGTAACATTCTAAACAGTTAACAAGTGCAAAACAACAAAAATCAATTTCTTATCTGCCAAGGATGGAACAGGATTAACGCAGGAACTCCTCAGAGCTTTGCAAGGGTGCCAGGCAGATGGGAGCTCTGGGAAAATTAGATGGAGACAATTTATAGTATGGGAGGTTTACTCAAGTGCAATAGTGGTTGGTTAGATGGGCACTTACTGTTATGGATATATGGAAAACAGTGGGTGGACAGTTCTTAAATAGGCTACACAACAGACAACAGCAATGAAAGAGGGGACGGAGGGACTTTGAAAGTCAAATTACCATAAGGGGGTGGAAGCCAGAGACATAGCCTTTTGAAATCACAAGAGAAGGGTCACAGGGCTTGGGGGAAAATTCATACTGGAGCGCTAGTCCTGTGGTTAGAATTTCAGAAACTTTTATGTTAATGTCTCAAAGAGGGTTGGGGCAGGCTCAAAGAATAGAGGGAAAACAGTAGCAAGGTAAATGGAAAGGCACTAGAATGCAACTTTAAACAGGTATATACAACTACAAAAAAGTACTTAAGCACAAATCTAAAAGCAATATTTACAATGCTGCCACAACTACTATCCCTGTGTGCATCCTACACGAGCTACAAAATAAACTGGCACCACATCTGTTTGCCCTGTTCAATCACAGCCTTACCTCAGGCTATGTCCCTAATGAATGGAGCACTGTTTCAGTCATCCCACTCCATAAAGGTGGAGCAACTACAGACCCTGGGAACTATCACCCCATTAGCCTGACAAGTCTGGTATGCAAAGCTATGAAGCACATCATCATGGACCTGCTTAAAAAAGATATAGGAAATCTCCAAACTCTTGACCCCATATAGTTTGGCTTTGTCTGCCTGCTGAACCTGGTTGACTACTTTGAGGCAGTCAACAAGGCTGTGGATGAGGGTAAGGCAGTGCATACAGCCTACCTCGACCTGGCCAAGGCCTTTGATACCATTTACCACTCAGGTATCATTGATAAACTCACCAAACTAGGCATCAATCCTTACATCAGTAGGTGGGTTGCAAAGTGGCTCACAGACAGGACCCACAGAGTGAAAGTTGTGGCTCCCAAGTCATACTGTCGACCAGTCATGAGTGGAGTCCCACAGGTCTCAGTCCTGGCCCTCTCCTGTTTGGCATCTACTTCTCAGAAGTCCAGACTAACACAGAAGGACTCTGGCTGACCAAGTTCACTGATGACTGCAGGCTAGGCATCATTATCAACTCCCCATGTGATGCAGACATCCGACAAAATGGCCCCTCTGAGACCAATGACTGGTGTCAGAACCATGGCTTGAAGCTTAACGCCAAAATCATCCCCTTTGGAAAAAACTCAGTTCCCACAAATTACCACATTGATGACAGCCCACCGAACACTGAAGGGGCCATAAGAGATCTGGGCACCCAGGCTGACAGCCACCTCACCTTTGACCACCACATTGCCACTGTGGTCAGCAAGTCCTTCTATATGCACATCTTATAACCAAAGGTTTCGCATCCAGGAAGAAAGAGGTCATCGTCCCTCTCTACTCATCCCTTATTAGACCAATCATCAAATATAATGCCCCATTTGGCATGTACTTGACCAGACCCCTACATCAGCTGGAGAGGCCACAAAAGTACCTCACAAAAAGGATCCTAGGCCTTAAACACATGTCCTACATAGACAGACTCATGAAACTTCAGCTGTTCTCAGTCTCTTATCATCTACTTAGTGGCGATTTCTGCTTGACTTACAAAGCAATGTCCGACCCAGCCCTACTTGAAATGTTACACCGAAAGAAATCCCAATCCCTTCCGTGCCACACACTCCAGAGATCAAAACCTCATTACCACAATTAACAGAATATGCTGGAGGAACAGGTTCATCTCCCAAAGAATGCCCATACTCTGGAATAAGCTTCCCATTCATGTCAAGCAGAGCACCTTGCTGGCCCTCTTCAAAAGAAATCTAGACGAGTGGATGGGTAACAGAAAGTTCACACCAGGGATCATTCCAGTTGCCCTACTGGATATGGGCACTGTGAACTAACATTGGGTGGCATGGTACCTGGGCATTTTTTTGGGGCTAGGCTTGTAAAGGCTCCAGAGCCATTAGCCTAGTACACACCTATGAACTACGATCCTACCACAGACTAATGCACAGAACTATGCAGAAATTTACCAGTGACATTGTAATAAATGACTAAATGGGATTCAAATATGGCAGTAGATCACAATCCTATGAAAACTGTGAAAGAAGCTACAAGACTAATTGTGTCCCCAGACTGGGTCCAAAATACAAAAAGCTAACTTTTACATGTAATTCTGCTTATGGGAAGTTCAGTTGCAGTATTATGTATAAACAATGCTAAAATCTTGCAGCAATACACAACTACAAAGAAAGCTACAGCACTAAGGCCCCAGAACAAACTAAAAAATGGAAACAAATAACAAAAACAAGCAGAGGAGTACAAAAAGTATCACCACACAGGTTACTGTAAGTGCAACTTAAACGATTTAAACTGAATTTAAATAAAAGCCTGTTTTCTTTCCTTTGGATGGAGAGCTTGTATCTCACACCTCTCAGAGCCTTGAATAAAAGACCAGGGTTTGATTCCCTCAGTCTCCTTTGCCTAACTGTGTGGCTCTGAGCAAATCACTTAACCAGACAGCTCTCCTGGACACAGCATGAAAAAGGTCCATGGAGATCAGTGAAATATCTGCTTTACAAATACAAATAAAAATAAGTAAAGTAATTATTTAAGTAATTTAAACAACAGATAATTCTTTCCTTAACTCAGCAGTAAGGAATATTTAGGGATAAATTGAATAATAAAAGTTTACATACAAAAATGCACAACTTGCATTGTTGATTGATCATTATGTTGAAGTACCTACAATAGCATATAATACTTGCATCACAAATAATAAAAGCCCAAGCCATCTACATTTTGGATTACATATTCTTTGTTGTGTTTCCTGCACACTTTTTGTATGATCTTTCACTATATTCATTACTGGTCTAAAGCTTACCTTTAGGTACGTAAGTTTTCTTCTTCCTAGATGTACTTTGCTATATCCAGCAAGCCTTGAAGATGCCTACCATGTAGCAGTTCAAACAGAGTGAAGCTATGTAAGGCTTGGAGATATCTTCCTCCTTGGAAACAAGAGATATGGAAGCAATTGGTCCCATTTATTACCATCCTATTTTACATTATATAGTGGTCATTAGCTGTTTTAACTTAAAGAACTGACAGAGTACATGAATTACTGTGGTCATGGATGGGGTGCCTTAGACGATAAGAATGCTTTGAGGAATTCCTACTCTGGAAAAATAGTACTATTTATTTTGGTATAGAATTGGTATTAACTATTCAAAAGGGTATTGCTTCAGAAAAAAGTGCTGCATAGTCAATTACTGCCATTATATACTCATACCCTTTTCTCAGCTTCACCATTGGACCAATGATGCTCATTGCTATTTTTTAAAATGGAATTTCTGTTATATGGAAGAGTGTCATGAGTTTCTTAAACCCGGGATTAGGTACTGTATTTTGACATCCTGCAATGACCTTCTTCCTTCATAATTCTAGGCCAGCAAGTTTGGGCTAAAATTCTGGCCCTTGTCTTGTTCATCCCTAGGTGGATACTCAGAATGTAGCTATGTGCTGACTTCATTACAAGTGTTCTAAAAGAATTTGACACTAATAGCTTGCTCACTGTCTGTTCTCTTTCTTTCATCACTCCATAGAGAAAGTCATTTTATAGATCAAAGTATAGATATGAAGTGGGGTTCTATTCATATATTCCCATTTCTATTCTGGCTATATTCTCTACAGCTGTGTTAGTGTATTGTCTTCCCATTGGGCCTTCTTAATATTTGCATAATTGATCTATATGTCAGCCAGGTCAATAATACTTTCATTAGATGCCAAAAGTGAGGCAAAAGGTATAACCTCTACCCCTACAAATACAGGACAAGTTTTTTTCCTCTTTATCTCATTCTTACTCTAAAAAAAGGTAATTCAAAAAAGTAATATTCTTTTGTCATGGTTACTGGTAATTTCTCTGTATCTGCTTTAATAGTTTATTTACTTGCATTGCTCTTAGCGTCTTGCTTCTATTTTTATCTGGTTTTCTGGAAAAGGAAGGGAGAAGGTTAATATTCTGAGCTAGTTCATTTTACTGTTTCCTTAGTGTGAGATTTATTTGTCTCTATCCCAGCTCCAATTTCCACCTTCAAACTATGAGTTCACTTTTTTTTCAGTTTTCTTTTCAGTTTCTGTACTAAATTATTTTCTTGTCTTAACTTCTGGCTTAACTTATCCCATTTGGTGTTGGATTAGCTTTACCTATCCCATGGCCAATAATTCTATATTATTGCTACTGAAAACAACTGGGATCATACCATGGATAAGTTGAAGGGACCTGTGCATGTAGTAAAGCATTTAGGAGCTGTCTTTGTCCACCTGTAGCACAGGAGGCAGACCTTCTGCTTGTCATCCATAAATTCAAGTTGTGCTTTATATCCATTGTTTTAAATGGATAGGAGTCTGTTCCAGAGCAGCCATATCCACTGCAAGATAACCCTGTCCTTCTAAACCATTCTGCCAATGCTATGGAAGATGTTTATATCCATAAGTTGAGTATTTCGAATGCCATTTGACTTGCTGATGTGCAGTAAATGCATCAGCACTGGGTTGGATGAAGCCTTCTATGTCAGATGCAGGTTACCTCTTAGTAGTCTGTAGGATACACAGTATAGAGACAAGGCTTTGAGTCAGTCCACATGGGACATATTCTTTAGAGTTTGGGTATTTTTTGCACAGAGTTAGAGAAATCAAACATTCAGGAAGAAGGATCATCTTGCAGTGCCAATAACTGTCCCATTAAGGAGTAACAGCAGTAGTGCATTCCATTTTCAGGTGGGAAACTACTGCGGAAAAATATTCAGGTAGAATGCAAGTAACAAAGAATCACAGTCCACAGTTTTACAAAAACTGTATTCTGTTGCCTGATGGAAGCTGGCAATATAGTAAATTTGTTCAGCATGCAGTAGCAACTCATTCTGAATACCACTTCTGCACATTTCAAAACTGAAGTTACTTACAAGAGTAACAAAAAATGTGAATTTCTTCAGTTTGGTAAATTGCATAAATCAGAATACACGTTTTTCTCAGATATCCCTTATACCATGTAAATAGTCTAAACACTGAGTACTTTTGTTGACTCGTTATTTTTCCAAACAGTCCAGTGCTTACAGGCAGAAAATATTGTTCACTCATGTTTTCACAACTTGCAGTAAAAATTGTCAGCTAGACAGTTTAGCTTCTTCATACATGGTAGTGGTAACCCAATATAGCTTGTAGAAAAACATTCAGAAGGTTCTTTTGCTGTCTCTGGAATCTCAGTAATAAGCCTGTCATACAGGAATCTGCCATTCTAAGGAGCAAAGACCCTTTTGAACTATTACTGTACTTAGATCCATCTTGTTTTCCTTTGAGACCTCCCTGACTGCAAGTCTTGGCCTTAAGGAACAGCCTCTGCAGCCATCTCTTTGTGTGTATCCAAATCTATAGTTAGATAGATATAGATATAAGGAGAAAACATATCTTAGAATATCTTGCAGTGAGGTGCAATTGTTTTCTAGCCTTATGGGATAGGCATCTATCACCCATAAGGAAAAACATTAAACCACAGTGAAAACGGGTACTTTATGAACAATGTCATTGCCGGATGAGACTGTCTTTCCTTGATATTGCTGGTTTCTACTCAGCATTTCTGTATTCCATGGAAGATGGTTATTTCAAAATTCCAACCACAGTCCTCGGCTTCTTCTTCTGAAACCTGTGAGTAACAATGAACTAAAAAGCCAAAGGCTCTCAAAAAGGTGCTTTCAGTAGGAACTGGAGGGAGGGGGGCTCTTTTTCTTACTCAAGCCATACATTTAAATATTCATTGCAGTTCCCTGGACTTTCTGATTAGTTTGATTGACTTTTAAGACAAGTAAGGAGGTGTATATACACACAAACATATACTTATGTGTGTATATGGGTTACATTCAACCCATCAACAACTCAGCTTGTCAAAGTGGAAAAAAAACCCTGTAAAGCTGAAAACATGTAACAGCTTTTTCAGTGAGAGACTGCTGTACAGAGGGGTTTGAGGAATTTATCCTTGTCCATCTGTATTGCAATTTTGAACATATATAGGTTCATAGGTTCATAGGTTCATAGATTAGTGCTAAGCTAACTGCCCTTGCGAGCCATTTTAAGCTTAGCCAATTGTCTCTTGTGAGACTCAAACCCTGCACCTTGTGTTTGTAAGGCAAACACCTTAACCATTAGGCCACATATATATGTGTGTGTGTGTGTGTGTGTGTGTGTGTGTGTGTGTGTGTGTGTGTGTGTGTGTGTGCGTGTGTGTGTGTGTGTGTGTGTGTGTGTGTGTGTGTGTGTGTGTGTGTGTGTGTGTGTGTGTGTGTGTGTGTGTGTGTGTGTGTGTGTGTATATATATGTATAGATATAGATATATATAGATATAGACAGATAGATATAGCTATATATTTTACCATTGATGTATATGTGGACATGCATGCACTTATATGGATGTATTGCAGAAAACAAAGTCTGATAAGGCCAACCAGTTTGTAAACAGGATAATTCAAATACACAGATGTGTACCTCCAGAAATGTGGGATTGGTAATAATGCCAAATGATGTATCAAGTAGTTAAGAGTAATGTGGCCAGACACTTATTATATGGCTATTTTGTACCTGGGTGATTTGAGTACACGAACATGTGTGTCATGTACTATTTTGGGTAGACATGACTTGTTCTACTGAATTAATGGGGTGCATTTTTCAATGTGCCCTGGTAGTGATTCCTGACTTATAGGTTCATAGGTTCATACTAGGCTATCTGCCCTAGGGCATTTATAAGCCTAGCCAGAATGTGTTTGGCTTTCGCCACCCATTTTAAATTTATTTTGCTATGCCCTTTTTTGAGGTTAGTATACTGTGCCTCTGTCTAACAGTGACACAGAAGTGATACCCGGGGTAAACCTATGATCTCCCATCCACTCATCAAGATTCCTCTTGAAGAGAGTCAATGAGGGACTCTGCCTAACCTGGACTGGGATTTTATTCCAGAGTGAAGGGAGCCTCTGGGTTATGAATCTGTCCCTCCAGCATGTCCTATTTATTTCAGTGCTGAGGTTCAAGTCTCTTGAGCACGTAGCTCGATGGGATTTGGATTTTCTGAGGTGCAGCATGTCCATTAATTCCGGGTTAGACATGGCTTTATACGTCAGGCACAGATCGCCTCTGAACAGGTGGTATGCCACTGAGTAGAGCTGGAGTTTATTCAACCGGGCAGCATATGGCATCTGTTTGAGCCCTTTGATCCTCTTGGTGAGGTACTTTTGGGGTCTTTCCAGTTGCTGCAGGTGTCTGGTAAGGTACATCCCAAAAGGGGCATTGTACTCAGTTATGGGCCTGATGAGGGATGAGTAAAGAGGCACGACGACCTCCCCTGATCTAGATTTCAATCCCTTCATGATTAGGTGGGCTATATAAAATGTTTTTCTAACCACTTTGGCCATGTGGTTGTCAAATGAGAGATTGCTATCAACTTGGGTCTCCAGGTCCCTAATTACTTCTTCTGTACTTAATAGATTGATTTCACCCATTTTCAAATTGTTGTGACAGTGGAATTATTATATTTAAGTCCATGTGATCTGAATGGCTTTCCTCCATAGGAAGAGATGTAATGTAGTTTTATAGTAGTTTGTTAAGTTTTTCGTATTTGTTTTTTGTGGTTTCAATATTTTCTTGATATAACCATTATATATACACATATGCATACATGTGAGAGTGTGTGTGTGTCTGCGGTATCACTATCTTTTTATATATATGGGTCTACCTGATAACACCGACATGCCAAAACACCGACAACGAAATAATCGACACGACAAAACCGAAAGTTCAAAAACACGAAACTTCACATGCCCGACAAACCACAATCCTGACAATCAACAAAACAAATACCTTTCCCGAAAAACACACACACAGCACAAGCACACCAAAAACCTTACAAACCTACACTAAACCTTACATACACAACTATCTATGCACTAACCTTAACCCAAACCCTAACCCTAAGGTCTGTCACTATTGCACACTTACCTTACCTGCACCCTAACCCTAACTCACTTAATCCACCCCTAACCTTCAAGTCCGTCACTGTCGCACACTTACCTTACCCGCACCCTAACCCTAACTCTCTTAACCCGCCCCTAAACCTAAAGTCTGTCACTATCACACACTTACCTGACCCACACCCTACCCTAACGTCCGTTACTATCACACACTTACCTTACCCACACCCTGGCCCTAACATCTGTCCCTATCGCACACTTACCTTAACATGTCGGTGTTCTCAGCATTGGGATTCTCAACTTTAGGTCTTCTCCGTTGTCGATCTTCCAGTATCGGTGTTCTCGTTGTTGGCGTTGTGGACTTTCAGCGTTTTCAGGTAGACCCATATATATATATATATATATATATATATATATATATATATATATATACACATACACATATATATATGTGTGTCTGTGTGTGTGTGTGTGTGTGTGTGTGTGTGTGTGTGTGTGTGTATGGACATCATTTCAAAATGAGAGAATGTCAACACCCAAGTGATCGACACCATTTGGATGACACAGACAGGTGTGTGTTAGGGAAAGATTTCCTTTCCTTAAGACTGTGAGCAATGGCGACCTTTTCCCAGGACTTTTCCCCACTGTAGTACAATCTCAGAGTTGGTATATAAAGTGCCTAACATTTTATCTAAAACACATTTAGCCTAAAAATGTACTTAGTCTAATCACACTTGGCTGACGTTATAGAGAATTAGTGCATATGTGGTTTAGAGTTGCTGGGTGGCAGGAATTGCAAGGGAATTAGTCTAGTGCACCATTTGTATTTTCATACCGGCAAAACAGAAGAACTGCATTAGTTATGTTATCTTTTTGTATCTGTGGTCCTGCAAACATGGTGCTAGTATATTTAAATAACAAGGTGTGGATGGTGAAGACTTATGCATGGGGTGTGAGGAGGGAATTCCAAAAAAAGATTTGAAGTAGTATTTGCTGTATATGAAGGTTTAGATTGTAATGTGATTTGACTTAATGTGTTTTAGATTAAATGTGTCAAACTGATAAAGATTATAAATTGGGCTCAGACATTGCATAGTGAGGGTACAACACAGCGTATTCAGTATTCAATACTGAAATGCTCAGGGCAAAAATCTACCCTCAACAATTTGATTATAGTGAAACTAATTATTAGGAAATTTGTAATACACTAAATTCATTCCATTTCTTGAGGTGTTGCTCAGAATTAAACTCTAGCATCTATTCAGTTTCCTATTCTTCTTCTTATGCAGTCGCATATAACTATTGTAATGCTAAGGCACAGGCATGGTTACTGCTATTCTTACCGTATTGTACATGCTTACCATATAAAACCACCACATTTCACATAATGACTTTGCATTAGTGCCGTTTGTATTCTGCTGTTGCTTCTTTACACTTGTAACAATAATCACATTCTGATGCCTGTTATAGATGCTTATATTTTTCTGTTGTATTGATATGTAGCATTGCAAGGCCACTGGAATTATAGGGTGAGCTCTATCCCACTTTTACAGCTGATGGCCAGGAGACTTCTTCCCTCTGCAGTCCTCCTTTAGGAGGACCATGCATGCATTGCACGCATGCCAATGGAGATGTAAACACATTCTGCCCCCATGGGCAGAATTTAAACTGGCTGTTCCATTGACTGAAGGTAAGTGTGTGTGTGTGTGTGTGTGTGTGTGTGTGTGTGTGTGTGTGTGTGTGTGTGTGTGTGTGTGTCTGTCTGTGTGTCTGTCTGTGTGTGTGTGTGTGTGTGTGTGTGTGTGTGTGTGTGTAAAATTTAAACTAGTGGTTCTATTCATTTCTGTATGAGAGAGAAAGTGTGTGTGTGTGTGTGTGTGTGTGTGTGTGTGTGTGTGTGTGTGTGTGTGTGTGTGTGTGTGTGTGTGTGTCTGTGTATGTAACTTAAAACTAACCATTCTGTTTGTATGACAGATAAAGTGTGTGTGTGTGTGTGTGTGTGTGTGTGTGTGTGTGTGTGTGTGTGTGTGTGTGTGTGTGTGTGTGTGTGTGTGTGCGTGTGAGTGTATGTGTTTCTGTGTGAGAGAGAAGGTGTGTGCATGGAATTTAAACTAGGGATTTGTTTACTGTATAAAGGAGAAGGTGTGTGTGTGTGTGTGTGTGTGTGTGTGTGTGTGTGTGTGTGTGTGTGTGTGTGTATAATTTAAACTAGCAGTTCCATTCATTTCTGTATGAAGGAGAAAGTGTGTGTGTGTGTGCTGTTGTTGAGACAGTAGGTGTGTGTATGTGTTTGTGTAACTTAAATTAGCCATTTGTTGCTGTACGAAAGAGGTGTGTTGTGTGTATTGCTATTTGAGAGAGTAGGTGTGTGTGTGTGTGTGTGTGTGTGTGTGTGTGTGTGTGTGTGTGTGTGTGTGTGTGTGTGCGCATGCATATGTGTGTGTGTGTGTTTAACATATCTGTCAACTGTCTAGATTTAGCCTCAGTTTTCGTTTGTTTCTCAAAACATTTGTGGGCTTCTGGCAAATCAGGGAGGAGTGAAATCACTAAATTATATATATATATATATATATATATATATATATATATATATATATATATATATATGGGTTTCAGAATTCATATACTTCAGAAAATACATGCTAACACAAATCCTATTATTCTTGCAACTGTCTAAGTTAAAAAGAGCAATATTTAAAATCTATGCCTATTTTGGGCCATTGTACCCATTATTTCAGGTTTTGTCCACATTTGTAACACTAAGCGGTTAAGATGTATGTGTACCTCTCAGCTGTCCAGATTTTTGCAGAATGTGCTGATTTTTGCTTCATATTTTTGGCCTATTCTGCAACATTTGCGGTTTACTGGTAAATCACTGAGGACTGAAATAACTAAATAATGTCATACATTTGAGATTCAGACAATTCCTTCAGAAAAGGAATGTTAAGATCGTTGCTATTATTCTAGCAACTTTCTAAGTCTATAAGACCAATATTTAAAATATGTCCCTATTTTTCGGGTCTTTGTCCTCCATTATTTTAGGTTTTGTCCAGATTTCTTATGCTAAGAGATTGAGAGGTATGGAGGTATGGTATGTAATACCCTAGTTAGCGGGTAGGGCAGGTTAGTCAATTAACTTGATAAGGCTTCACCCTGTAACTTGGTTACAGGAGACAAGCCTGAATCCTGTCTACTAATTACCAGACTGCTGACAGAATTGTGAGGCTGAGTTTCAGAATATTTTCAGGAATTTATCAGTTTCAGTGCATTTTCAAGGGATTATGAGTTTCGGTTAATTTTCATGGAATTGTGAGTTTCAAGGGAAGCACGTTTATTGTTGCTCATATAGATGGAGTGCTAATATTGCATTGCTCTTTTGACTGCTGATTATTTGGTGTATTTTAAGAGGAGATAGGGGTTTTACACTCCTGAGTATGTTCTTCTTTGTATGAGATGCTTAGTAACTATGATCTTCTTGTCAGTTTGTCAGTCATTCCCTATTACAATATTAGCAATTTACCAATATTTTAATGTAACATAGGCAATTAATTATTCAAGGACAGCAGGCACTGAACTTGTGAATGAAACATTGAAATGTAAAGTTCTTTGCCAGTAGCAACCTCTACGTTAGTTATAGATCTCTTTAAGTGGAATTATTTGGATGACTTTTACTTCTGCAGAGATTGTGCTTATTGAGTCATATTGGTGGAATGTAATGACCGAAGTTTGGGTGGCCTTTTATGGTTGAGATTTTCTGAAATGGACAGTTTTGTCATTATTGGCTCATACATTTAGTTTCATTGCTTAAAAGAAGAATGTTCAAAACTGCAAATTTAAAACACATTCTAATAAATGGTGCTGTATTATACAAGGAATATAATTTAATACAATCAGGAAGGTGAATCAAAAAACACATACATATATGCATGACCCTAAAAATGTGTGCAAGGAACCTATGGTTTGAAAACAGCCTATAGGTAAACTTAATCCTTCAGTGGCCAGATGCATTTTCTTTGGATGTGTTTTTTCATGCTGTTTCAATGATTTTGAGTTTCATGTGCAGAGAAGTTTACTGCTCATGCTAAGTGTATTTTCATTGTGAGACTGTATTTGTTTAGCAAATGGCTATCAGTGTTTGTGCTATTTTATTTCAATATTTGTAATAATTGTAGAAGAGTAAGAAAACATTATGTACACTGATAGGTTTGAACAGTGTTTATAGTGAATGTGGAGAAATAGCCAAGTAATGGAACACTGCAATAGCTGGGGAGGGGGCAGCTGCTGGGGGGGGGGGGTAGGGAGTTGCTGCAGGAGAGGCTGCTCTGGGGATTCCTGATCTATTACTATTAGGGCCCCATTTGACTATGATCCAGCTCTGGTATTTTGCACTATGTGCTATAAACCATCAGCAATAAAGAAACAAAAGCACTTATTATTTTACAACTGACACTTTGTTGTTTCATTCCAACTTCCAATAGTTTATGTTTTCACTGTTATTTACTGTTAATTAATATTGTTGAACATGCCAGTGTAGTTCTGTGGACTTCAGATGAATTGACAGCAGCCCACCCAGCTACAATGAGGACAGCCATTTATGAAGTTGTTGTATCTTTCGGCTTTTCCCGGTTAGGGGTTGCCACAGCCGAACTCCGGTCCACTAATGATTGGCAGTAGATTTTTACATACTGAGTTGCCAGCCCTGATGCACAACCTTCAACGAAGGTGCACCCATTCATGCATGTCTCCACACACTTTAACTGAGAATCGAACAGGACAACGTCTTACTGTGAGGCGACAACGCTACCGCAGCACCACCACCGCAGTACAATCATTTATGAAGTAAAAACTAAAAATAACAATGAAGATGATAATGATGGTGATGATTCGGTTATTTATTTATTTTATTTTACATTTGTTTATCGGGTAGTGTCCGACTGGGCTGGATTGCCCATTTTCAGCAGAGACCTGGGGAGAAAAGCTCCAGTTACAAATCATTACAGTTATAAAAATGCAGAAATTACATCAGAACAATAGTAGTAAGATACAGAAATTACATCAGAATTAATTGAAAAATAAAAGTAAAGTACAATATTTACATCAGAACTAATGGAAAAATAAAATAAAACTTAATGCAGCAATGACCACTGTTCTTACATTAATAGCTTAAAATTAGGAATGTAAACTCTCTAGTTGTTGTTGTGTCTTTCGGCTTTTCCCGGTTAGGGGTCGCCACAGCAGAACTTCGGTCCGCTAATGATTGGCAGTGGATTTTTACGTGCCGAGTTGCCAGCCCTGATGCACAACCTTCAACAAAGGCACGCCCATTCACACATGTCTCCACACAGCAGATGCTCTAATTGGGAATTGAACAGGACAACGTCTTACTGTGAGGTGACAACGCTACCGCGGCACCACTACCGCAGTAACTCTCTAGTGATATGAAAAAAACAAGTGAGAGCAGAAATGGTGATGGCGATGATGATAAAATAAAACGTAATGCAGGCAAGAAACTGGAATAACTTTTACTTTGCCATTACTGTGTCTTCAGAAGAAATTAATGCAGTTTCTTCCTTGCCTTAAGTCTTATTTTTTCTCATTTTTTATTTCAAGTTGGCCCCAGTTTAGATTTTTAAAGTCATGCAAGAAGCATTAATTTACTTAAAAGCATAATAGAAATACTGTATATGATTTTTATTCTGTTTATAAAAATATTAAAGCTCCTTGCCTTACTTTAAGCCTTAAGTTGGGTTATTTATTATTATTGTTATTTTTCAAATTGCCCAGTTTTTATTGCACTTCTGTTTTATTTAATTGAACAAATGAAAAAAATGCAGCAGGTTGAGCTTGAAAGTGGTAAGCAGCTTTTGCTCACAGTTCTTATTTAAACCTCTAAATCTCATAGCTCAAGGGATAAAGCCAAAAAAGTAATGGGTCGGGAAAAAGATCAGAGGTCTAGAATCAGGGATAGATTTTAAATGTAACATTGTTCTTATATGCTTAGTTGCTAGAATAACAGGTTTTGCATTAACATGCATTATCCGAAGGATATGAAGCCTAGAAGTCTGAAAGTCAAATGTCTATCATTATTTATGTTTGGCAATTCTCATAAATATGCCAGAAAACCACAAATCTTATGAAGAACAGACCAAAAATATGATGCAAAATCAGGGACAGTCAAACATATACTCAGATCTGTCACCCACTTAGGGCAAGAATCAGGGAGAAAGTATGAAAGACTCAAAATCATGGACAAATTTTAAGCTTTACTCTTGTCACCAAAGCTATGGATAAAGGTAAAACAGCTTACACCACATTACCTTGACCTGGCCAAGCCTTTTGGCACAATACTCAGGCATAGTACAAAAGCTGAAGAAACCCTTACATCACTAGTTGAACTGCCAACTGGCTTACAGGATGCAGGAGATCAAAAGAGGGGAGGCTACCTCTAGAAAGAAGCCAGTCATCAATGGAGTTCCCCAGGGTTTGGTGCTCAGACTCCTATTTGGCATCTGCTTCTAAGAAGTAAACGCAAATACCAAAGAGCTTTGGCTGACCAAGTTTGAGTTGACCTTAAGCTAGGAGCAGTTATTGAATTCCCAAATGACTTAACCATCATGCAGGAAGGTTTGTCCCAAACAATAACTGGTGCCAGAATCATGAATTGAAACTAAACTCCAAAAAATACATTATCGTGCCCAGCCTTTATCTGCCAGCCTTCAACATCTTCCGGCACCTCTGTAGCAATCTATATAGTCTGATGTATTATTCATTATGTTTGCCTAATAAGTCTGGGCCATGGCTGAACATGGTCATTGGACCAATTTACTTCCCCTGGTTAGCAATATAAAATAAAAATGATACTGTTCTGTTCTTACAATTTTAGATTAACTGTGGAATTTATAAATGGCAAGTTTTGTTGTTTTTTGAGTTGCAACGTGATGAATATATTTGTATTCTTACAAAAATGTGGAGTTCCAGGAAAACAATATAGAGTGTGTGTGTGTTTGTGTGTGTGTATATCTATCTGATGAGATAGATGCAGTGCTGTTAGCGTGTCTGAGTGTCTCTTATGTAGTGTTAGTGTTACAGGTAGGTATTTATTAAGTTAAGATGTAGAGTTACTGTTGGGGGAAGGGGCAGTGCTAGGGTTAGGGTTAACATTCATTACTAAGGTGGTGCAGGGGGCAAAGCCACTATTCAGACAAATTTGAGGATATTTTTTGTGGGGGTACTGTGAAGATCGGGAGAGGAAATGCTTTTGTACTTTTGATATTTAGGGCATTTGGTCTTCTGTGTGTTCAAACTTCTTAATGCCATTTTTTTAAACACATCATCAATAACATTTGACCATATACAGAAAAACCATAACCATGTATGTATACATCTCTCTTTATATATATGCAAATATATATATATATATATATATATATATATATATATATATATATATATATATATATATATATATATATATATATATATATATATATATATACATACATATATATATATATATATATATATATATATATATGTACAGATAATTATAAATACAGATATATACATGATATGACTTTTAACCTATTATTTTTTTACTGGGCAAATGGGTGGTGACTAGTACAAATGTGTAGGAATTCAAGGGGAGCAGGTCACTGATACACAGTTCAGTGAGTTTGTGCAGCAGTGTGTGTGTGTGTGTGTGTGTGTGTGTGTGTGTGTGTGTGTGTGTGTGTGTGTGTGTGTGTGTGTGTGTGCGTGCATTTATCTGTCTCTCTATCTACCTATCTGTCTATCTTTCTATCTAGCTATCTATTTATCTATCATCTAACTATCCCTCTCTATTTATTAAATATTCTTTCTTTAACATAACCTTATGGTTCTATGCCCCACCCATTTTGTGATATAAATTAATGTAAGTATATTTTGCCTTTTCTAGCCTTAGCGTAATTTTGTGTGCACCAAATGTAAATATTTTTCATAGCCAAGCAGGCAGTCACTTCAAACTATAGCAAATTGTTTTTACATTGCATTTCCTGCTTAATCATGTGGCCAGAGTCTAGAATATTTTACTCTTGGGGCAAGACACTACCCAAGATTTATATCTTGCAGGTTTTAGTAGGCTCTACATATCAATGAGGAATTGTACAAGCTTCCACAGGCAGTCCTATTGCAATTTCCTTTTCCTAAAACAACTCTTTTTTTTAATTCTGGCCTGGTCCACAGGTCAGGTAGTAACTGGTAGTGCACACCCTAAAAAGCCAGTGTGCACGGCATGCAGCCGTATTCTTTTAAAACCTGCTCCAGTATACACATTAATAAAGATATTTACAACAAAGGGAACATAGAACATTATGTTTTGTAATTTAAAATGTTCTGTAAATTAAATCCACTTACTTATGTGCATTTCTGTGGCATGCCCTGTGTTCTTTTTTAATGCAGCGTGCTCTTGGTCTGATTGCTGCTGCTCATAAGAAGAATGGAGCTGTTACATAGTTCTGCAAAAGTTGTGTATCTAATGATGTGGACTGTATAGAAAGATTTTTTTTTAGTGAAGCTACCTAATTTGGAAATTATAAATGCAGTGAAGTATAGTAGCATCCAAGAATTATATTTTTTTAGGGTACTGCTAACAGTTGTGTTATGTCTCTTCAGTTCATTATATTTTTGGTATTCTTTAGACCCACATATTTCCCTTTAACAACAGTGAGGTTACACAAATTAGGTACTAACTAAAGATGGAGGTAATAGTAGCCTTTCCATATTAATAGTATATCAGTCCACGTTATCTCAGAGAGCAGTAATAAGTAAATTTTAGCCTCTTTAGTATACCCCTCACATACTCACAGCTGCACTGGGTAGATGTTTGAGAAAGTGATCAGTTGCACTGCCATTAATACTAGCCTCTTTAGTATACCCCTCATACTTAAAGCTGCACTGGTTGGATGTCTGAGACACTGATCAGTGTCTCAGTGTCTGAGACACTGATCAGCTGCACTGCAGTACCTTACCTTCTCCTCCGTATTACATACTATTTGAAGACATGGTATCTGTAAATAACAGGGGCAGAGATTAATTCTTGGTCAGCAGGTTCCACTGCACTGTCCCACTTTTTTGGGATCCATCCCAGTATCTCTACCAGTGTGTGCCATTTTAGGGAAGAAAACCGTTAGTATTCTAGAATTTTCTTCACTGTGTACAATGCACATGAATGTTAGACAGAGACAGTACTGCATGTTCACACTTGTACTGTTAAGGCCAATTGTCTCTTGACGGAGTCCACACTGAATTTACAGTAGAATGGAACTGAGGTGACTACAGTTTACATGGAATGTGGCATTACAGCAACAGTGCTGAAACAGACTACTCCAGTGGGTGGTGGTTTATGAATCTCCAAGAGCATTCATGAGGGCTTGACACCATTGAAAGTTGTTGGGCAGCCCAAAGTCAGAGCATATACATATTATGTGAACACAAAGGGGGAAACTAGATAGACAAATTGTGCTATCACGTAATCCATGTGAAGGAGGATATCAAACAAATGTTAAAACTGCAGTTCATTAACTCATCAGTAAATCTTAAGAAAAATTCAAGAAGTCTGATAATGATAAAAATTACTGAGTATCAGAGTGGTACAGTATAGCCTATTACATTTATCTCAACGCTTTGTGTTTTTTGCTGTATTGTTTGCTATCACTGAGCTGCAATTCACCCACATGTCTTTTGTCATGTCACTTACCACAGAACTCATTGTCTTAGGACAATGACCCTTCTGTTTAGTCAGCATGCTGTAACCCCTTCCATATACTGTTATGCATATAGCTTTAACAATTTGTATCATCTTGTTAATCTTATGAGTGAAGGCTGTGTCCCTTCAGTTCATTGTTTAACTTTACAATCATTTTCACTGCTCATTATATACTTTGTAAAGCCTTTTTGTGACTTTCTTTACTAAAATTTGCACTTTATATGTTGATTCCTTTTGAAATAATGGCCTTATCAGCAAATGTGTAGGTGTTAATTTTTAAAATGTAAAAATCAATTTCAAAAACTTTCTTTTGGTGGCATATAGCAAGTTGAAGAATCCTTTCAAATTAAACTCTGGATTGCAGATTGCCTGCTTTTCACATTTCTAGTTCTTGTAGCTGATGAAAAATGCTGATTGAGTACAATGTAACTACATTAGATGGGTTGCATATTAA